>NW_027072097.1:0-245833 GCF_038088225.1 Cyrtonyx montezumae | reverse complement strand
CTTCCCTCCCTTCCCTTGCCTGCCTTGCCTTGCAATCCCTTCCCTTCCCTTCCCTTCCCTTCCCTATTCTTCCCTTCCCTTCCCTTCCCTTCCCTTCCCTTCCCTTCCCTTGACTTGCCTTGCGTTACCTTTACTTGCCTTCCTTAGCCTTGCCTTGCCTTGCCTTGCCCTTGCCTTCCCATCCTTCCCTTTTCCCATCCTTCCCTTCCCTTGCCTTGCCTTGCATTGCCTTGCCTTGCCTTGCCTTGCCTTGCCTTGCCTTGCCTTGCCTTAGCCTTGCCTTGCCTTGCCTTGCTTAGCTTGCCTTGCTTAGCCTTGTGTTCCCCTTCCCTTCCCTTCCCTACCCCTTCCCTTCCCTTCCCTTCCCTTCCCTTGCCTTGCCTTGCCTTGCCTTGCCTTGCCTTGCCTTGCCCTTTGCCTTGCCTTGCTTAGCCTTGCCTTGCTTAGCCTTGTGTTCCCTTCCCTTCCCTTCCCTACCCCTTCCCCTTCCCTTCCCTTCCCTTCCCCTTCCCTTCCCTTCCCTGCCTTGCCTTGCCTTGCCTTACCTTGCCTTACCTTGCTTAGCCTTCCCTTCCCTTCCTTTCCGTTCCGTTCCATTCCGCCCCTTCCCTTCCCTTCCCTTCCCTTCCCTTGCCTTGCCTTGCCTTGCAATCCCTTCCCTTCCCTTCCCTTCCCTTCCCTATTCTTCCCTTCCCTTCCCTTCCCTTCCCTTCCCTTCCCTTCCTTCCTTGACTTGCCTTGCGTTACCTTTACTTGCCTTCCTTAGCCTTGCCTTGCTTGCCTTGCCTTGCCTCTCCATCCCTTCCCTTTTCCCATCCCTTCCCCTTCCCTTGCCTTGCTTGCCTTGCCTTGCTTGCCTTGCCTTGCCTTGCCTTGCCTTGCTGCCTTGCCTTGCCTTGCTTAGCCTTGCCTTGCTTAGCCTTGTGTTCCCTTCCCTTCCCCTTCCCTACCCCTTCCCTTCCCTTCCCTTCCCTTTCCCTTGCCTTGCCTTGCCTTGCCTTGCCTTGCCTTGCCTTGCCTTGCCTTGCCTTACCTTGCTTAGCCTTGCCTTGCTTAGCCTTGTGTTCCCTTCCCTTCCCTTCCCTTCCCTTCCCTTCCCTTGCCTTCCCTTGCCTTCCCTTTGCCTTCCCTTCCCTTTCCCTTGCCTTCCCTTGCCTTCCCTTGCCTTCCCTTGCCTTCCCTTGCCTTCCCTTTGCCTTCCCTTGCCTTCCCTTGCTTCGCTTCCCTTCCCTTCCCTTCCCTTCCCTTCCCTTCCCTTTCCCTTCCCTTCCCTTCCCTTGACTTGCCTTGCGTTACCTTTACTTGCCTTCCTTAGCCTTGCCTTGCCTTGCCTTGCCTTGCCTTCCCATCCCTTCCCTTTTTCCCTTCCCTTCCCTTGCCTTGCCTTGCCTTGCCTTGCCTTGCCTTGCCTTGCCTTGCCTTGCCTTGCCTTACCTTGCTTAGCCTTGCCTTGCTTAGCCTTGTGTTCCCTTCCCTTCCCTTCCTCCCTTCCCTACCCCTTCCCTTCCCTTCCCTGGCCTTGCCATCCCTTCCCTTCCCTTCCCTCCCTTTCATTCACTTCCCTTCACTTCCCTTCCTTCCTTTCCCTTTCCCTTCCTTCCTTTCCCTTGCCTTTGCCTTGACTTGCCTTTCCTTGCTTAGCCTTCCCTTCCCTTCCCTTCCTTCTATTGCCATCCCTTCCCCTATCCCTTCCTTGCCTTCTCTTCCCTTGCCTTCCCTTGCTTAGACTTGCCTTCCCTTTCCTTCCCTTTCCTTCCCTTTCCTTCCCTTTCCTTCCCTTTCCTTGCCTTTCCTTGCCTTTCCTTGCCTTTCCTTGCTTTCCTTGCCTTTCCATGCCTTGCCTTGCTTTCCTTGCCTTCCTTTCCTTTCCATGCCTTGCCTTGCTTGCCTTGCCTTGCCTTGCCTTGCCTTGCTTGCCTTGCCTTGCCTTGCTTGCTTAGCCTTCCCTTCCCTATTCTTCCCTATTCTTCCCTTCCCTTCCCTTCCCTTCCCTTCCCTTCCCTTCCCTTCCCTTCCCTTCCCTTGACTTGCCTTGCCTTGCCTTGCCTTCCCTTCCCTTCCCTTGCCTTGCCTTGCTTTACCTTGCCTTGCTTAGCCTTGTGTTCCCTTCCCTTCCCTTCCTCTAGGCTTTACCTTTACTTGCCTTCCTTAGCCTTGCCTTGCATTTCCTTGCCTTCCCATCCCTTCCCTTCCCATTTCCATCCCTTCCCTTCCCTTCCCATCCCTTGCCTTGCTTGCCTTGCTTTACCTTGCCTTACCTTGCCTTACCTTTCCTTAGCCTTGCCTTGCCTTGCCTTGCATTCCCATCCCTTCCCTTCCCTTTTCCCTTCCCTTCCCATTTCTCTTCCCTTCCCTTCCCTTGCCTTCCCTTCCCTTTGCCTTCTCCTCCCTTCCCTTTCCCTTCCCTTCCCTTCCCTTCCCTTCCTTCTCTTCCTTCCCTCTCCTTCCCTTCCCTTCCCTTCCCTTCCCTTCCCTTCCCTTGCTTGCCTTGCCTTGCCTTGCCTTGCCTTGCCTTGCCTTGCCTTGCCTTGCCTTACCTTGCCTTCCCTTCCCTTCTTTCCCTTCCCTTCCTTCCTTCCCTTCCCTTCCCTTGACTTGCCTTGCGTTACTTTTACTTGCCTTCCTTAGCCTTGCCTTGCCTTGCCTTTCCTGCCTTCCCATCCCTTCCCTTTTCCCTTCCCTTCCCTTCCCTTGCCTTGCCTTGCCTTGCCTTGCCTTGCCTTGCCTTGCTTACTTGCCATTACCTTGCCTTACCTTGCTTAGCCTTGCCTTGCTTAGCCTCTTGTGTTCCCTTCCCTTCCCTTCCCTTCCCTTCCGTTCCCTTCCCTTCCCTTCCCTTCCTTCCCTTGCCTTCCCTTCCTTTGCCTTCCCTTCCCTTCCCTTCCCTTCCCTTCCCTTCCCTTCCCTTGCCTTGCATCCCTTCCCTTCCCTTCCATTCACTTCCCTTCACTTCCCTTCCCTTCCTTTCCCTCCCTTCCTTTCCCTTTGTTATAAATAGATTCAACGGACTAGGGAATCAAAAATTCAACTATTGAATTTTATTAATCAAATTGAGCAAGGAGCAAAGAGGGCAATGCAGCGCTGGGCGACAGGGGACTCTGCGTTCCACCAACTGTCGCAACAATTGAACCAATACCCGATCCTTTTATACAGTCCGTCTTCCGTATATGTGTCCTTGATCCAGTTGTTGTTAGAGGGTCTTCTTCTGCCTCCCGGTGGTCGTATGGGTTGAAGTAAGTATTCTTCCTCCATATCTTCCTCTTGACCTTGTCTGGTGGTTTTTCCTTCTCTGGTATGTTATTCATATGAACAAATCTCATTGGTTAACTGCATAATCACTAGTCCTTGAGCACTTGAGCGTGTTTAGGCTAGCTCCCAGTTTTTGTGCAAGTTTTGTGTTTCGCAAGCTAGGCTTCTTTATAGTAGTGTCTATCCTTTGTGGCAAGTGTTTTCGCAAGCTAAGCTTCTTTATACGTTACATGCTAAATCAGAAAACTACAGTTACTTATTTACAGGTTCCTTCCCTCTTACCACGAACAAAAACATTACTTTCTCACACCTTCCCTTCCCTTCCCTTCCCTTCCCTTCCCTTCCCTTGCCTTCCCCTTCCTTCCCTTCCCTTGCCTTACCTTGCTTTAGACTTGCCTTCCCTTCCCTTCCCCTTCCCTTCCCCTTCCCTTCCCTTCCCCTTCCCTTCCCTTGCCTTGCCTTGCCTTTGCCTTGCCTTGCCTTGCCTTGCCTTGCCTTGCTTAGACTTGCCTTTCCTTCCTTTCCTTTCCTTTCCTTTCCTTTCCTTTCCTTTCCTTCCCCTTCCCTTCCCTTCCCTTCCCTTCCCTTCCCTTCCCTTCCCTTCCCTTCCCTTCCCTTGCCTTGCCTTGCCTTGCCTTGCCTTGCCTTGCCTTGCCTTGCCTTGCTTAGACTTGCCTTTCCTTTCCTTTCCTTTCCTTTCCTTTCCTTTCCTTTCCTTTCCTTTCCTTTCCTTTCCCTTTCCTTTCCTTCCCTTCCCTTCCCTTCCCTTCCCTTCCCTTCCCTTCTTCCCTTCCCTTCCCTTCCTTCCCTTCCCTTGCCTTGCCTTGCCTTGCCTCCTTGCCTTGCCTTGCCTTGCCTTGCCTTGCCTTGCCTTGCCTTGCCTTGCCTTCCCTTGCCTTGCCTTCCCTTGCCTTGCCTTGCTTCTATTCCCTTCCCTTCCCTTCCCTTCCCTTCCCTTCCCTTCCCTTCCCTTCCCTTCCCTTCCCTTGACTTGCCTTGCGTTACCTTTACTTGCCTTCCTTAGCCTTGCCTTTGCCTTGCCTTGCCTTGCCTTCCCATCCCTTCCCTTTTCCCTTCCCTTCCCTTCCCTTCCCTTGCCTTCCCTTGCCTTGCCTTCCCTTCCCTTCCCTTCCCTTCCATTCACTTCCCTTCACTTCCCTTCCCTTCCTTTCCCTTCCCTACCCCTTCCCTTCCCTTCCTCTGCCTTGCCATCCCTTCCCTTCCCTTCCCTTCCATTCACTTCCCTTCACTTCCCTTCCCTTCCTTTCCCTTCCCTTCCCTTCCTTTCCCTTGCCTTGCCTTGACTTGCCTTCCTTGCTTAGCCTTCCTTCCCTTCCCTTCCCTTCCCTTCCCTTGCCATCCCTTCCTTCTCTTCCTTCCCTTCCCTTCCCTTGCCTTCCCTTCCCTTGCCTTACCTTGCTTAGACTTGCTTCCTTTCCTTTCCTTTCCTTTCCTTTCCTTTCCTTTCCTTTTCCTTTCCTTTCCTTTCCCTTTCCTTCCTTTCCCTTCCCTTCCTCTTCCCTTCCCTTTCCCTTCCCTTCCTTTCCCTTCCCTTTCCCTTCCCTTCCCTTCCCTTCCCCTTCCCTTCCCTTCCCTTCCCTTCCTTCCCTTCTCCTTCCCTTCCCTTCCCTTCCCTTGCCTTGCCTTGCCTTGCCTTGCCTTGCCTTGCCCTTGCCTTACCTTGCTTAGCCTTCCCTTCCCTTCCCTTCCCTTCTCTTCCCTTCCCTTCCCTTCCCTTCCTTCCCTTCCCTGCCCTTCTCCCTTCCCTTCCCTTCCCTATTCTTCCCTATTCTTCCCTATTCTTCCCTTCCTTCCCTTCCCTTGACTTGCCTTGCGTTACCTTTACTTGCCTTCCTTAGCCTTGCCTTGCCTTTCCTTGCCTTGCCTTCCATCCCTTCCCTTCCCTTTTCCTTCCCTTCCCTTCCCTTCCCTTTCCCTTCCCATCCCTTGCCTTGCCTTGCCTTGCTTTTCCTTGCCTTACCTTGCCTTACCTTCCTTAGCCTTGCCTTGCCTTGCCTTGCATTCCCATCCCTTCCCTTCCCTTTCCCTTCCCTTCCCATTTCTCTTCCCTTCCCTTCCCTTGCCTTACCTTGCTCTTGCCTTCCCTTTTCCCTTCCCTTCCCTTCCCTTCCCTTCCCTTCCCTTCCTCCTTCCCTTCCCTTCCCTTCCCTTCCCCTTTCCCTTCCCTTCCCTTTCCTTCCCTTTCCTTTCCTTCCCTTTCCTTCCCTTTCCTTCCCTTCCCTTCCCTTCCCTTCCCTTCCCTTCCCTTCCCTTCCCTTCCCTTCCCTTCCCTTCCCTTCCCTTCCCTTCCCTTCCCTTCCCTTCCCTTCCCTTCCCTTCCCTTCTTCCCTTCCCTTCCCTTCCCTTCCCTTCCCTTCCCTTCCCTTCCCTTCCCTTCCCTGGCCGTGGCTTTTTCTTGCCTTCCTATGCCTTCCTCTGTCCACATTTTTACTTCCTTTCCATTTCTGTTTCCGTTTCCTTTCTTTTTCTGTTTCCTTTCCCTTTCCTTTCCCTTTCCCTTTCCTTTCCCTTTCCTTTCCCTTACTTTTCCCTTTTCTTAACGCTAGACAGCTAGTTAGCATCCACTGCTGAGTCTTTCCCAAAGGAAAGAGTGTGTCTCATGACTTACTAACTTATATTTCCCTCTCTGCTGAAATACTTTAAAACAGAGCAACGCGAAATCCTCTAGGGAACGTTGTTCTTATCATCTGAGACAGGTATACCTTTAACTAACAATGATCCACGGAGCTGGAGCATTATATCTCTTATTCTTAATGCACTACATGAGTTTCTGATGTTGAGTATCAATACAAAAAAAACATATAATCAGTACATTCCACCCCCTTATTTTACATCACTACATCATGCTTTATATATCTATAGAGGAATAATGATTTGTATGCATTAACCACAGACAGACGAGACATATGCATGTATATACATGGAATTACTGCCTGCTATTAGCTGTAGCTAGTTTAAAGCTCTTTCAATAAGCCTCTTTAGCTCCTGTGCTAGTGTTCGTTGTTCCCTTTGAGATAGGTGGGTTCTACGGGCAGATAACAGGACAGGGCCTGAGTAAACTGCCCTGTGATCAAAGAACCTAAAATGTCTTGCTCGACACCATCCTCTGAGCCATTTATTCTTTGCTCGTACTTTCTGGTCCCTTACTGCCCCTGAAGGTATAGATCAGAATATTACTTGATCTCCTGCTCCTTGAACTAAATGCTCAAAACCCCTGAAATATTTTTTCATTGTTCATAGTTTTGTCTGAGTAATTTTATCACTGCCTACCTGAACCACGTGTAACAGAACATAGTCAGATGACCTAACCAGCTAAGGGAGTTTCCTGGTTATGTCTCGGACCCGAGCCCCAGGAAGGCAGCTTTACGAATTTTGCTTTATGAATTTGTATTATTCTTCCCCTATTATGTCCATGTTCCCATGCTCTTACTCCTCAAATTTTTCCTGTTATCCTTGCCTGATTTTGTGGTTTTTTTAATTACAATCGATAGACTCACACAATTCGCAGGGTTTACCAACATTCCTTCTGAAGAGTAAACAGGATGTTCACACTTCTTTGGTTCCCAATTTACAGTTAAAAATTAATTGGGGTTTTGTACCTACAGTATATAGTACTAACTGTCTCAGAACCCCCCTTTGCGCAATACAATTCTCTGGGGTTGTTACAGTATCCCTTACCCAGATTTGAGGTTGGACACCAATAGATCGTACGTCTATTTGGGTGTCCCCTATTATTTATACAATCCTCTCTAATACTGGAATATATCAATTGATAAACTGTAACACTGAATAATGGTGACCCTACTGTAACATTTGTGGCAATAATTTGAGAATCATCAACCCTTACAAGTGAGCATTTAAACAGCGGGTGGGGGGTTTTGTCTGTCCTCACCACTGTTACCCATAACAATATTGTAACTATTGTTGGTGCACTCATTTTCCAGAATGAATACCCCTAGTTATTTCTGTCTGTGGTTTACCAGGCTGGTTCGGCCCGGTTCTGTGACAATTGGTTCGGGAGACCTGCAGACCCATGCCCCAGGAAAGGGGAAGGGGGAAATGGAAAAGGGAGCTGGGCCTAGAAACAAAACAGCAGCAACGATCTGAGGAGGAAAGCTAATTTACTGAATAAGATATTGGAAAGCAAAATAACACAATTTAATACAGTATAATTGGAATTGAAGTTAATTAATCAAATAAAATCAGCAAGAGAGAGTGTCCGATAAACCGAAGGCCTTACGCTAAACGCTGAAGGCAAGACAGCAGCGAGCACCAACTGCGGTGTAGATACTAAAGGGAGAGAGCGAGTCCTGTGACCGCAGACAGGTTTTATCTTTCCCTCTGGGTGGAAACACGTAAAAACGCAAAGCATTGCAAAGTCCTCTGGGGAATGTAGTTCTTCTGAGACAGGTAGGTATTCCTGGAACTATCGATGATCCAAAGAGCTGGAGCATTAAAGCTTTGTGGGAATACAAAATGTATATTTAGAGCTGCAGCTGTGGAACAGGATAAACAGCATGAGAAAGGAAGGTTGAGAACCAAGGACACTTCCAGAAGAAGAGGAAAACAGGTTCAAGTAAGCTGCGTGATGGCAGGCCCTAATTGGAGGAAGAGTGCATGGCTTGGGAAGATTCACAGCCCTGATTGGATCATCGCCTGTATGCATGGTTAGGGACTGTTTTGAGAAGTTATATTGTTGATATGTAAAGGCGGGTGGGAAAGTTACAAGAGAGAAATTGTGAAAGTATATAAGGGATGTGATCGTTCACATCTGAGTCCGTGCCCGAGACACTGCAAATGGCGCCCACTGCGTGGTGCAAATCAAGCCGCGGCTGAGCGAGCCCGGTCCGGCAGCGTCGCCTGACTGAACTTCACAGAGATTATTTCGCGCGCAGCCGCACCGTTCTGCAGGACAGAAGGTGAGCAGTCGGGAACTATGGGGAGTTCACTAATGAAGGAGCATCAAGAAAATCTCGAAGTAATACAGTTAGTTTTAAACTTCTAGAATCAGCCTGTATCTAATTCAGAACTAGCTACTTTTCTTAAATGGATAACCAAAAATGTCCCTGAATTTCCAAAAACTGGGTTCTCTCTTGATGGAGAACTCTGGGACAAAATTGGCACAAAACTCTGGGAGGCTTCTATTACTAAAGACAGAAAGGCTGCCAAACTTATACCTGCTTGGCACCAAATAATGGAAGGGCTTAAACAAATTCGTCCAGGAAGAAGTTCTTCCGGCTATTCTCCATCGCCCTCCCTCCCACCCCCCGCCGCTGGCCTCGGATTCGGGAAGCAGCCCCTGCCCGGACCCGATCCGCGGCTCCCACCCCCCCGCGACCGGGGAGAAGAGAAATCGCAGCCCCCCTCCTCACCTCCGCGTCCGTCGTTCATCTCCGCTCCGCCTCCGACGCTTGCTGCTCTCCCGCCCTATGTTTCGCGCCCGTCGCTCGTCGCACAGCTCCCGCCCTCCTCTCCGCCCCGAGGGTCGCCCCTCCCCTGCCGCCTTCCGCTCCGGTTACGTCGCTTACTGCTGCAGCTCCGCAGCCTGCCTGTAACTTGGTAAAAAAAATGAGGACGAACCAGAACCAGAGGAACTTTCAGATCCTGGTTCAGTAGATACGGACGACAAATCGAACATTTATTTTCTGATAACTTTAAGGGAGCGGGAAAGAAAATTTTTTCTACAGCATACTATGGTGCTTTAGAGCAGTGCAGAAAAGAAGCAATATTATGAGGTGATGCTGATACGTTGCAAGCCTTTCCTGTGTTGTATCATGCAAATCAGCCCCCCCGGTGGGAATCCCTGTCTTACGTATGAGGCAGTGAAGGAAATAAGGAAGTCAGTGAGAGATTATGGAATTCAGTCTCCCTTTACATGTCATCTTTTGGCTGCAATTGGCGACAGTTACATTATGACTCCTCACGATTGGAAAATTTTTTTACAAACAATTCTGTCTCCCATGCAATACACAGTGTTTATGACAGAGTATCGGGAACTGGACACCATCCTGGCTATGAATAATCTGAATAACCTCAATCACATTGGCATAGAGGAACTCATGGGGGAGGGGGTCCGGGCAATACCTCAGGCTCAGGCACAGAAGGACAGGCAATGCTTTGAACAAGTTAAGACTTTGGTGTTGCGTGCTATCTGTCGGATACCCGACACTAATTCATCTAACACATCATTTACATCAATTAGGCAGGAGGCTGCCGAGCTCTACATTAAATTTCTTGACCGTTGACAAAATATGCTAGAGAGACAAGTACAAAATCATGCTGCCCAGGAGGCTTTGTTTAAGCAATTAGCAATAGAAAATGCAAATGCAGACTGTAGAAAGGTCCTACAATCCTTAAAGAATGCAGATCCATCAATTACTGACATGATTAAGGCCTGTCAAGATGTAGGGACAGAAAGCCATATAATGGACTCTCTAGCAGACACCCTGGCAGCCTGACTTGGTGCAGGGACAGCTCAATAAAGAAGGTGTTACAACTGTGGGGAAACGGGTCATCTAAAAAGGGACTGTAAAAAGCCTAAAAAAGCAGATAATAGTGTTTGTGCTCTTCCTACTCGACCCTGTCCCCGGTGCGGGAAGGGGCTTCACTGGACGAGAGACTGACGATCTAAACTCCCTGTTGCTGCACGGCCCTGCTATCTGCCTGGAAACTGGAAGAAGAGCATGAGACCACTCGCTATGACAGTAAATACGGTCCCGAATCGGCCGGCCGCGATCTGGCCAGCTCAGTTTGGAAACCAGAACAACCGATCTGGGTAGATCAATGGCCCTTAGCAAAGGAAAGTTGCTGCATTTACATGAGCTAGTTCAAGAACAACTGGCTGGTGGTCACATAGTGCCTACCACCAGCCCTTGGAATACTCCAGTGTTTGTTATCCTCAAGAAGAGTGGAAAATGGAGGCTTCTACAGGACCTGCGTGCTGTCAATGCAGTAATTGAGCCCATGGGGCATTGAAGCCTGGTCTCCCTTCGCCTTCAGTGTTACCATCGAATTGGCCTATAGCTGTCATTGATTTCAAAGACTTTTTTTTACCATTTCACTTCATTGAAAAGACGCTCCACTGTTCGCTTTCTCAATGCCCTCCATCAACCAATAAAGCCCTGTTCATTGCTATCACTGGACTGTGTTACCACAAGGAATGCTTAATAGTCCAACGATATGTCAACTGACTGTAGCAAATGCATTACAACCAGTACGAAAAGCTAGACCCCACGTCCTTATTTATCATTACATGGATGATATATTAATAGCAGCAGAACAAGAAGAGAGTCTAAAGGACATTTCAATGCTCGTAAGGCTGGCAGTTCAATCTGTTGGTTTACAAATAGCAGTAGAAAAGGTGCAACTTAGTTCTCCATGGAAATATTTAGGATCAATAATTCCATCTCACACCATTCAGCCACAAATCCTCAAAATAATACCTCATGTACAGACATTGAATGATCTGCAAAAATTGTTAGGAACCATCAACTGGTTACTACCGCTTTTGGTATTACTACTATTTAGTTGCACCCTCTGTTCAAGCTACTCAAAGGAGACCCGAATTTAACCTCTAAAAGACAGTTAACGCCACAAGCGTTACAATGCTTAGACTGTAATAACATCACTGCAACATCGATATTGCCATCGTGTTTGTTTATCACTACCAGTATCTCTAGTAATAATATCAAATACCTATCAGCCATATAGCTTGTTATGTCAGTGGGATACCTCAAGAAAAGATCCTCTCATTATCCTGGAATGGATATTCTTACCACATACCTTTTCAAAAACCATTGCATCACGAGTAACGTTTGCAATGCTAATACAGGGAGGTCATCATCGTTTACGACTTTTACAAGCCCTTGAACCTGATTGCATCTACATAGCTGCTACTAAAAAAGATTTAGATTGGTTGCTTGCACAGTCACTCACTTTACAAACTGCTATGGCAGGCTATACAGAACAGATCTCCACCCATCCCCCCAAACATCAGTTACTGCATAATTTGAGTGATCTGTCCCTTTCTCCTAATATTTTACTTTCACGTGTTCCAATACCTAATGCTGTTACTGCATTTACAGATGGCTCTAGCAAGACACATAGACGCCCTGCTGGCACTGCCTATCGCGTCCACCGCTGGCATGTTCCTTTTCTCTCTTCTTTCTGGTGGTTTGCCATTTCTAAAAGGTCAATAGCTAATAATGCGTTTGCTTAGGGAGTTTCTGCTTCTTGTTTACACTTATCTAAAATGGATGTCTGCATGTGTGTAAGTGTGTGTATGTTGGCTAAAACCCTAACCCTCTGTGTTGCTCTGTGTCACGGTGTTATCCGTGACAGTGACTCAAGGGAAACCGAGAAGGGAGAGAGGAGAGAAAAAGAAACTGCGTCAGTGGCCACGCAGCCGTCCGAGCAGAGCCGCGCTCTGGGGGGAGAGGCGAAAACAGTGGGAATTGATGAGTCTTCAAAAAAAAAAGCACGATCTGAGAAGGAACGGTAAATTTACTAAATCTAATAAAATTGAATAATTGAGAGAGAGATAAAATTTCCAAACCAAAAGCTGTGAGCTTACGTTAAGGAGAAAACTGCAGGGGAAGCACACGTGCTGAACCTCCACGGCAGCCCAGAAGAGCGCGCCCAGGCAGAGCACCGCCTGGCATCCTGTGCGGAGCTCCGCTCCTCTGCTGCTCCCAGCAGCATTAACTCCTTAACTGCTGCATGATGATCTGATGTGGAATACCGGCATCAAAACCACAAAACCACAACATAAAACCCCTTATTCCACATCATCACATCATGCTAAACACACATCTATACATAACCAAACAGTAATAACATAAGTTACATAGAAACATATATATATATACATTCATATACATGTAAGTACAGACTGCATTCCCCCAATATCAAATTCCCTTTTGGGACACAACGGACTTCCCCATTTTTATCCATTACCCACCAGGTGCACTCAGGTCCCTGTGCAAAAACGGTTCCACGGAGGGGTTTGCCCTTTCCAGAGGCTGGAAGGACCCACACCGCTTTTCCCAACATGCTCCTCACATGTACCACAGGGACCTTATCTCCCTCTATGGTCTGTAGGGAGCTGGACTGTGTAGGACCCTCTCGGTTGACTGATCCCCTAGTGTTGACCAACCAGGTGGCTTCTGCCAGATGCTTCTCCCAGTGCTTGAATGTCCCACCACCCATTGCTCTCAACGTGGTTTTTAACAACCCGTTGTAGCGTTCGATCTTACTAGCAGCTGGTGCATGGTAGGGGATATGGTAGATCCATTCAATGCCATTTTCTTTGGCCCAGATATCCACAGGAGAATTTTTGAAATGAGTCCCATTATCGGACTCAATTCTCTCTGGAGTGCCATGTCGCCATAGCACTTGTTTCTCAAGCCCTAAGATGGTGTTTCGGGTGGTAACATGGGTTACTGCTTATGTCTCAAGCCACCCAGTGGTCGCCTCCACCATGGTGAGCACATAACGATTACCATCCCGAGTTCGTGGCAAGGTGATATAATCAACCTGCCACGCCTCCCCATATTTATACTTTTCCCATCGCCCTTCCCGCCAGAGGGGTTTCATCCTCTTGGCCTGTTTAATTATGGCACATGTGTCACAGTCATGGATAACCTGTGCAACGGCATCCATAGTTAAGTCCACCCCTCGGTCTCTAGCTCACTTATAGGTCGCATCCCTTCCTTGATGGCCTGAGACTCATGGGCCCACCTTTACACCCAACCTGTTTGTTCGGGCAGGAATGTCTTTCCACAGTTCAGCAGCCCAAATAGGTTTACACTTCCGTTGCCGGTGTCCTGTTCCCACTGCAGCAACCACCCCCATAAAGCATTTGCCACCATCCAAGAATCAGTATAAAGATATAGCATGGGCCACCTCTCCCGTTCAGCCACATCTAAGGCCAGCTGGACAGCCTTTACCTCCGCAAATTGGCTTGACTCTCTTTCACCTTCGGTGGCCTCTGCAACTCGTCGTGTGGGGCTCCACACAGCAGCCTTCCATCTACGATGCTTCCCAACAATATGACACGATCCACGTGTTTTCAAGATCCATACGTCTTTTCATTCTCTGGTAGTTCATTATATTGTGGGGCCTCTTTGGTTCGTGGTGTCTCCTCTGATGGTGATGTTCCAAATTTCTTGCCGTCAGGCCAGTCCATGATCACCTCCAGGATTCCTGGACGGTTGAGATTCCCCATCCGAGCTCTCTGTGTAATCAGTGCAATACACTTACTCCAAGTGGCATCAGTAGCATGATGGGTAGAGGGTTAGGGTTAACCTTTCCTTTCCTTTGAACATCCAGTTGAACCTTTCCTTTGAACATCCAGTTCAACACTGGCAAACGAGGTGCTACTACCGATTCACTACCGATTACTTCGGAAGCAGCTCGAACCCCCTCGTACTCGGCTAAGATCTCCTTCTCAATTGGAGTGTAGCACTCCTCTGAACCCCTGTACCCTCTGCTCCAAAATCCAAGGGGTCGGCCTCGGTTCTCCCCAGAGGCTCTTTGCCACAGACTCCAAGTGGGACCTTTCTCTCCAGCAGCAGTGTAGAGGATGTTCTTTACATCCGCACTGACCCCTTCCGGACTGTCCCGTCCGCACGGGCCCCAGGGCCACAGCACGGGCTATCTCCTACTTCATTTGCTCAAAGGCCTGCTGCTGTTCAGGACCCCATGCAAAATTATTCTTTTTTTGAGTCACTTGATAGAAGGGGCTTACTATGAAGCTGTAGTTTGGGATGTGCATACTCCAAAAACCTACTACACCCAGAAAAGACTGTGTCTCTTTCTTGCTAGTGGGTGGTGACATACTGGTGATTTTGTCAATCACATCTCCTGGAATGTGACGACGTCCATCTTGCCATTTTACTCCTAGGAACTGAATTTCTTCGGCAGGTCCCTTCACTTTGTTCCGTTTAATAGCAAAACCAGCACCCAGAAGAATTTGGATTATTCGCTCTCCTTTTTTAAAAACTTCCTCTGCTGTATCACCCCACACAACCATGTCATCAATGTACTGGAGGATATGAATACAGTATGTATGATTGAAAAACAGTTACTGGCTACCTATTCCGCATTACAAGCGGTAGAGCCAATAAACCAAACGGACGAAGTTATAGTCAAGACTACATTGCCAATCCAGGGGTGGGTAAGAGATCTGACCCACCTTCCTAAGACAGGAGTGGCCCAGGCACAGACAGTGGCACGATGGGTCGCCTGTATGGGTATGCTCTATATGGGTAGCCAGAGGAGTAGTCTGTCTTCCTCACCGTTGAAAGAAGAGCTTCAGAAGATTCTTGGCCCAGTAACGTATCATAGTGATGCACCGAAACAAACTTTGGTTGCTCCACCACGGAAGAGTCCTGTCCAGGAAGGAAAATATCCTATCCCTGAAGATGCCTGGTACACGGATGGGTGCAGCAAGGGCAACCCAAGTAAGTGGAGAGCAGTAGCGTACCATCCTGCCACAGACACAATCTGGTTCGAAGAGGGGGATGGTCAAAGCAGCCAGTGGGCAGAGCTGCGGGCGGTGTGGATGGTTATATCCAAAGAACCTGGTGATGGTATCCTGAATATTTTCACAGATAGTTGGGCTGTGTATCGGGGGCTCACTCTTTGAATCGCACAGTGGGCCACCATTGGACTATCCACTCCCAACCGATCTGGGGCAAAGATATGTGGTTAGACATATGGAATGCAGTTAAACACAGAACTGTACGTGTCTACCATGTTTCTGGTCATCAACCCCTACAGTCACCAGGAAATGATGAAGCTGACACACTGGCCCGAGATAGATGGGTTGAGAACTTGCCGTCTGAGAATATCGCTCAGTGGCTACATCAAAAGCTGCTGCATGCTGGGCAGAAGACCATGTGGGCAGCCGCTAAAGCGTGGGGACTGCCTGTACAACTATCGGACATCGCTCAAGCATGCCGAGACTGTGACGCCTGCTCTAAGATAAGACCGAGGTCGTTTCCTGAAACTACACCCATCTTGCTAGAGAACACAATCCTCTACAGAGGTGGCAGGTTGATTATATTGGGCCCCTCCCTCGGTCTGAGGGGGCGAGATATGCCCTAACCTGTGTCGACACCGTGAGTGGGCTAATGCAGGCCTATCCAGTACCAAAAGCCAACCAGGCATATACTATAAAGGCACTCACAAGGCTGATGGCTGCCTACGGGACACTGCAAGTCGTGGAGAGCGACCAAGGAAGTCATTTCACGGGTGCAGTGATACAACGCTGGGCTGAAGAAAATAATATTGAGTGGCGATTCGACTCTCAGTCCCTGCAGGGGTGGACAAATAGACTCCACGAGACCCTGCGGGACCTGAATGAAAGACATAGAGATGGCAGACCCAGTGCCTTGAAAATGTTACAGACAACATGGGCCTCCCAACTTAGAATCCAAATTACGGGCACCGATAATGAGGTGAGACCTCAGATTGGCCGTGAAAACAATCTTCTGCTCCCTGCCCCAGAGGACCTAAAACTAGGTACCAATAAAATAAAATGGCCCTGGAAGGTGCAGGTAGGACCACGATAGTGAGGCCTACTTGCACCTTGGGGGAGATTATTGGAGGTGGGGGGTTCGGTAGCCCCTCCGGTAATAGGTACATGGCCTACTGAAATAATGGTTAACACTCCAGTCTTCATTGCTAAGGGGACCCCTATCATGTCTCTGTGGCAGATCTGGACACCCCCTTTGGTGCCTGATATAGTCGTACAGCCATAGACATCAGGTCAAAGGGTTTGGTACAAGTGGCCAATGCATGCCCCGGTACAAGCTGAAGTGTTAACCCAAGACAGGAATACAGCTTGTATCTTACCCTGGAGGGTGGACCTTCCCCTCTTGGTACCCTTGAAACACGTATATTACTCCCCGTGAGTCTATGAGTCGCCAGAAGGAACTAAACAATGCTGCAGTGTTACAGAGTTGCCATAAGACCATGTGCGGCATCTCCTGATGGTCTAACCAGGACTGATGAAGCATAAGATGCACCTGCACTGTGTGATTGCATGCTTCCAGTAGATACCACCGAGCACTGGCCCAAAGAAGAGCTCGACTGATATGCCAATCACTCATCTCGGATTATATGCGTCGCGACGGGCAATTATGTAAGCGTTGCGATGTATTGGGTCTCTGTATCAAGGGGGCTCACCTCATGGTTGCGTGATCAATGGTTCATGCTGTGAAGGGGTGGAGTGTATGGGAACTTCTGAATCACGGCCTGAACCACTGATTGGTCACCTGAGATGAGCACTGAGTCAGCCATGGGGGCACAGGTGAAGGTGATATACCTGTGTGAGTGGAAGGGGTGGATCCTGGCTAAACCTCTCCCAAGCCCCATTTAAGGGCTGACCACCACTTGGGAAGGATATCTTCTGTTTGTTGTAGGGACTAGAAATGCCTGAACCTTGTCTACGATGGCATTAGGTAGCACTTTGGACTTTCCTGACCAGACTACCCCTAGAAATTTTACGGACAGTCCTGGACCTTGCTCTTTTTGAGGATTGATAGCCCCTCCTCTTTCACTTAGGAAGGCAGTTAATGAATCTGCTGCCTCCCCTACTGCTTCCAGTGAGTCGGATGTTAACAGGAGGTCATCAATATAGTGGTATAGGTTCACATCGTTCGTTTTTCTCCAATCAGCCAGGTCACGTGCCACCAAATTATGACAGTATGTTGGTGAGTGCACGTACCCCTGTGGCAAGACCTGAAAGGTCCACTGCCTGCCTCCCCACGTAAATGCAAATTGATCTTGTGATTCTTTAGCAATAGGTATGCTAAAAAATGCATTTGCTAAAGCCGGGACACAATGGTAGGTTTTAATTTCCCTACTAAGAGTGTCCATTAAGGTGGCAATATTGGGTACGGCCGCATGGATGGGCGGCGTGACCTTATTCAGTTCCCTATAATCCACCGTCATTCTCCATGTTCCATACTACTTCAGTACTGGCCATATGGGGGTATTATTTGGGCTGTGTGCAGGTCTTATAATACCTACTTTCTCTAATTCCTGCACAGTCTTTGGTATTTCTTCTTGCCCCCCTCCCCCTGGGAGTCTGTACTGTCTTACATTAGTAATTGTTTCAGCAAACAAATGGGCTCATGTTTCTCATGGCCCCTCAATATTGTCCGTATTGCCCGGATACTAATGTACCTCTGCCGCAGTCTGAACTCTCCCACAGTGTTCTGGAGAGCCAGACGCCATAGAATGTCTATACCCAAGATATATTCTGGAATTGGGGCAATAGACATCTTATACTCCCTGGGCGGGAGACGTCCAACCCCCAATTTTAACCACGTCTGGGTGACTGGAATAGTCTGTCCCCCAAACCCACCAACCATCACTAATACCCTTAAATTTTGTTGGGTCTCCATATATAATTGACGTTTCTGAGCCGGTATCTGTGGGAATACAAAAAGTATATTTAGAGCTGCAGCTGTGCAACAGGATAAACAACATGAGAAAGGAAGGCTGAGAACCAAGGACACTTCCAGAAGAAGAGGAAAACAAGTTCAAGTAAGCTGCTAATTGGAGGAAGAGTGCATGACTTGGGAAAATTCACAGCCCTGATTGGATCATCGCCTGTATGCACCGTTAAGGACTGTTTTGCGAAGTTACATTGTTGATATGTAAAGGCGGGTGGGAAAGTTACAAGAGAGAAATTGTGAAAGTATATAAAGGATGTTAAAATCTGTAATAAATGATTTGGATCGTTCACATCTGAGTCCGTGCTTGAGACACTGCAGGTATCCACTAGAACCATCACCTTCTGTATATTTGTCTTAGACCAGAATATTGTCAGTTCTACATAGGGCCTTCGGTCACACCCGGAGGCCCTATGGGGACCAGAGTTTTTTGTTAATCCATGAACTTTGCCAGATCCAAATCTTTTGCCACAGGTTGCTCAGGCACTGTAGCCTGCGACACCTGCAGATGTTTTTTACTTCTGTTTGGTATTATGTAATCTGCCAGATTCCAGGTTGTTGTCTGTGTTTCTTGTATAATTCATACTCCCGATTTTCTGGGAGCACTCTGAAATTTCTGATCATTCCTAAGCTGTTACCACAGCTGTAACAAAACATGGTCGGGTTTCCCATCAATTTTGGTAAACGCAACCCCAGCCTGTATGAGGTCTATAAACATAGTCCCCGTACTGGGCCTGATCAGGGTAACCATTGAGCAGGCTTTTTAATTTTAATAGGGAAGGCCTCAGTTTCTTCCACTACACGAAAATTGCGCCTGGTTCTTATGAGCTCTGTCTCCCCTAAGTCTGCCACTAAATGGGCTGCCTGCTGTACGATGGCCTCTGATGCCACCAACGGATTTAATTAATATGGAAACTAGCATCCCGTATAGGTGGGAGGGGGACTGCTGCAGTCTTAGATCTCTCATGCCCTCTGTAAATTTCTCTGTATCGGGGCTTTCAAAAGCGTCTGCGTACATAGCCTCCCTCATACTTAGTTCTTGGATGTATGCCTGAAGATACATACACTCCATAGAGGACCACAAACCAGTATTGAGAGGAATATCGGTTTTGTTAGGCCACGTTAGGCAGCATGCTGCCATTAACCAATCTATAATAGAATGGTTTTCATCATTGTAGTGGACGGCTGCATATAACCTTTGTCTCAAGGCCGAGGTTATTTTTATGGACGCTAATTTTGACATTTCTGTCCCATTCACTAAAACACTTTCACCTCCTGCATCCCATAGCCTTAGGAGCCATGATGGTATGCTTTCCCTTGGTTTTTGGTGGAACCGCTCTACTAGGTTCATCAACTCATTTAGCTGTATATGGACAAGCTGTCACATGGAGGTAGGTTTCAGCAGGGGGCCATTAGTCAGGAGGCACCCCTGCTGGTCTATCTTGTACCTTCTTTATTTTTTGAGTTATAATAGTCCGAATCTCGAATGGGTCCATCATAGATGGAGTTTCAAGATCTGCCTTAGAGTTCTTTTTTCCTGACATATCTAAGTCTGCCTCCTCTGATTTTTGGACATCCTCTACCGCTATACTCCGTATTTGTCTTGTGGGGACATTAAGGCCAGGTTTTTTGGTTGTTAATGTACCCAGCTGTTGCTCAAGTTTCTCAATACGCTCTCTTAATAATTGGTTTTCAGTTACCATGTTAATAGTTGCAGCATCTAATTTAAGTATGGCCATTACTGCAGGCCAGACTACTGCAGAGGCGGCTAGCCGCCACTCCTAGGTAACGAGTATGTCCTTATCTAATCCTAGAAAGTAGTCAGTCAAATAAGATGGGGAGGGAGAGGCAGTATCTGGAACCCGCATGGGTCCCCATTTCTCAATAATGGATGCCAACCCATAGTAGGGCGACCCCATGAACCCTGGAATTAGACCAGAGATTGCCTGTTCTATGGGGGTAACGTTCTCCCCCCTGGCCCATTTAAGCATATTCCAAATGAAGGACATGTTTGGTAAGTATGAATTATTATCACTAGGATTGGCTGGCTCGCCAAGTTTGGGGTAAATAACTTCCAAGGATGGTACTTCACAAAGAGATAGTATAGATGATAGTATATTTTGAGTAGTTCTATATAGATAGGATATAAATAATACAAAATAAAAGAGAGCTCACCTTCAGGATAACAAGGCTCACAGGGGACTCCACCTGGTGGTCAGCCCTTAAATGGGGTTTAGGAGAGGTGGAGCCAAACTCCACCCCTTCCAATGACAAAGGTATATCACCTTCACTTGTGGGCCCATGGCTGGCTTGGTGCTCATCTCAGGCTACCAATCAGTGGTTCAGGTAGTGATTGAGCAGTTCCCATACCCTCCACATTTTATCTGTGCCTTTTAAATTTATTCCACTCCTTTTCATTACATTTTGCTCTTTCCACTCCTCTCTGCTCCATTCCATTACATTTACCTCCTCACCATTTCATTACCCTTTAAATTTTACTCCACTACATTTCATTACTTTTCACTCTACTGCACTCACTCCACCCCAGCCTACTCCACTCGATTACATTTACCTACACACTATTTCATTACCTTTTCAATTTTACTCCTCTCAATTTTGTTATATTTCACTCCATTCAGTGCATTTCACTCCTCTCCACTTCACTCCTTTCTGATATCTTATTTAGTAAATTAGCTTTCCTCCTCAGATCATTGCGGCTGTTTTGTTCTTAGGTCCACTCCTCTCCATTACATTATGTTTCTCTCCTCTCTTCTCCACTTCATTACGTTTTACACCACACTTCTAGCACAATTACATTTCACTCCACTCCCCTCCTTTCTAATAAATTTCACTCCACAAATTTCCATTCCATTTCGCTCCACTTCATTCCATGTCAAATTTGACTCCACTCTTCACCTTTCCATTTCATTTCACTCCATTTTTCTCTGCTCCACTTCTCTCCATTCCATTAAATTTCTTTCCACTAAATTCAATTTCATTTCAACACACTCTTCACCATTCTATTAAATATCATTTCATTTTTCTGTACACCACTCCTCTCCATTCCATTAAATTTCCTTCTTCTCTTCTCCACTACGTTCTATTTCTGTCCACTCTTCTCCATACCATAACATTTCTCTACATTCTTCTCCATTCCATTACTTTTCACTCTACTCCACTCAATTGCTTTACATTTCACGCCACTCCTCACCATTCCATTACATTTTATTCCATTTTTTTTTACGCCACTCAACTCCATTCCATTACATTTAACTCCACTACATTTAATTACATTTCTTTCCAATCGTAATCATTCCATTACATTTCACTCTATTTTTCTCTCCTCCACTTCTCTCCATTCCATTACATTTCACTCCACTACATTCCATTATATTTCTCTCCACTCTTCACCATTTCACTAAATTTCACTCAATTTTTCTCTACTGCACTCTTCTCCACTCCATTTCATTTCTTTCCACTCATCTCCCCGCAATTCTATATCTCTCCACTTTACTCCACACCATTACTTTTCTCTACTTTTCTGTCCGTTCCATTACATTCGAATTGGCCTATAGCTGTCATTGATTTCAAAGACTGTTTTTTTACCATTTCGCTTAATCCAAAAGACACACCAAGATTTGCTTTCTCAGTGCCCTCCATCAACCAATAAAGCCCTGCTCAGCGGTATCACTGGACTGTGTTACCACAAGGAATGCTTAATAGTCCAACGATATGTCAACTGACTGTAGCAAATGCATTACAACCAGTACGAAAAGCTAGACCCCACGTCCTTATTTATCATTACATGGATGATATATTAATTGCAGCAGAACGAGAATAGAGTCTAAAGGACACTGTAATGCTCGTAAGGCTGGCAGTTCAATCTGTTGGTTTACAAATAGCAGAAGAAAAGGTGCAACTTAGTTCTCTATGGAAATATTTAGGATGGAAAATTCCATCTCACACCATTCAGCCACAAATCCTCAAAATAATACCTCATGTACAGACATTGAATGATCTGCAAAAATTGTTAGGAACCATCAACTGGTTACTACCGCTTTTGGTATTACTACTATTTAGTTGCACCCTCTGTTCAAGCTACTCAAAGGAGACCCGAATTTAACCTCTAAAAGACAGTTAACGCCACAAGCGTTACAATGCTTAGACTGTAATAACATCACTGCAACATCGATATTGCCATCGTGTTTGTTTATCACTACCAGTATCTCTAGTAATAATATCAAATACCTATCAGCCATATAGCTTGTTATGTCAGTGGGATACCTCAAGAAAAGATCCTCTCATTATCCTGGAATGGATATTCTTACCACATACCTTTTCAAAAACCATTGCATCACGAGTAACGTTTGCAATGCTAATACAGGGAGGTCATCATCGTTTACGACTTTTACAAGCCCTTGAACCTGATTGCATCTACATAGCTGCTACTAAAAAAGATTTAGATTGGTTGCTTGCACAGTCACTCACTTTACAAACTGCTATGGCAGGCTATACAGAACAGATCTCCACCCATCCCCCCAAACATCAGTTACTGCATAATTTGAGTGATCTGTCCCTTTCTCCTAATATTTTACTTTCACGTGTTCCAATACCTAATGCTGTTACTGCATTTACAGATGGCTCTAGCAAGACGCATAGACGCCCTGCTGGCACTGCCTATCGCGTCCACCGCTGGCATGTTCCTTTTCTCTCTTCTTTCTGGTGGTTTGCCATTTCTAAAAGGTCAATAGCTAATAATGCGTTTGCTTAGGGAGTTTCTGCTTCTTGTTTACACTTATCTAAAATGGATGTCTGCATGTGTGTAAGTGTGTGTATGTTGGCTAAAACCCTAACCCTCTGTGTTGCTCTGTGTCACGGTGTTATCCGTGACAGTGACTCAAGGGAAACCGAGAAGGGAGAGAGGAGAGAAAAAGAAACTGCGTCAGTGGCCACGCAGCCGTCCGAGCAGAGCCGCGCTCTGGGGGGAGAGGCGAAAACAGTGGGAATTGATGAGTCTTCAAAAAAAAAAGCACGATCTGAGAAGGAACGGTAAATTTACTAAATCTAATAAAATTGAATAATTGAGAGAGAGATAAAATTTCCAAACCAAAAGCTGTGAGCTTACGTTAAGGAGAAAACTGCAGGGGAAGCACACGTGCTGAACCTCCACGGCAGCCCAGAAGAGCGCGCCCAGGCAGAGCACCGCCTGGCATCCTGTGCGGAGCTCCGCTCCTCTGCTGCTCCCAGCAGCATTAACTCCTTAACTGCTGCATGATGATCTGATGTGGAATACCGGCATCAAAACCACAAAACCACAACATAAAACCCCTTATTCCACATCATCACATCATGCTAAACACACATCTATACATAACCAAACAGTAATAACATAAGTTACATAGAAACATATATATATATACATTCATATACATGTAAGTACAGACTGCATTCCCCCAATATCAAATTCCCTTTTGGGACACAACGGACTTCCCCATTTTTATCCATTACCCACCAGGTGCACTCAGGTCCCTGTGCAAAAACGGTTCCACGGAGGGGTTTGCCCTTTCCAGAGGTTGGAAGGACCCACACCGCTTTTCCCAACATGCTCCTCACATGTACCACAGGGACCTTATCTCCCTCTATGGTCTGTAGGGAGCTGGACTGTGTAGGACCCTCTCGGTTGACTGATCCCCTAGTGTTGACCAACCAGGTGGCTTCTGCCAGATGCTTCTCCCAGTGCTTGAATGTCCCACCACCCATTGCTCTCAACGTGGTTTTTAACAACCCGTTGTAGCGTTCGATCTTACTAGCAGCTGGTGCATGGTAGGGGATATGGTAGATCCATTCAATGCCATTTTCTTTGGCCCAGATATCCACAGGAGAATTTTTGAAATGAGTCCCATTATCGGACTCAATTCTCTCTGGAGTGCCATGTCGCCATAGCACTTGTTTCTCAAGCTGGTGCATGGTAGGGGATATGGTAGATCCATTCAATGCCATTTTCTTTGGCCCAGATATCCACAGGAGAATTTTTGAAATGAGTCCCATTATCGGACTCAATTCTCTCTGGAGTGCCATGTCGCCATAGCACTTGTTTCTCAAGCCCTAAGATGGTGTTTCGGGTGGTAACATGGGTTACTGCTTATGTCTCAAGCCACCCGGTGGTCGCCTCCACCATGGTGAGCACATAACGATTACCATCCCGAGTTCGTGGCAAGGTGATATAATCAACCTGCCACGCCTCCCCATATTTATACTTTTCCCATCGCCCTTCCCGCCAGAGGGGTTTCATCCTCTTGGCCTGTTTAATTATGGCACATGTGTCACAGTCATGGATAACCTGTGCAACGGCATCCATAGTTAAGTCCACCCCTCGGTCTCTAGCTCACTTATAGGTCGCATCCCTTCCTTGATGGCCTGAGACTCATGGGCCCACCTTTACACCCAACCTGTTTGTTCGGGCAGGAATGTCTTTCCACAGTTCAGCAGCCCAAATAGGTTTACACTTCCGTTGCCGGTGTCCTGTTCCCACTGCAGCAACCACCCCCATAAAGCATTTGCCACCATCCAAGAATCAGTATAAAGATATAGCATGGGCCACCTCTCCCGTTCAGCCACATCTAAGGCCAGCTGGACAGCCTTTACCTCCGCAAATTGGCTTGACTCTCTTTCACCTTCGGTGGCCTCTGCAACTCGTCGTGTGGGGCTCCACACAGCAGCCTTCCATCTACGATGCTTCCCAACAATATGACACGATCCATCAGTGAAGAGGGCATACGTCTTTTCATTCTCTGGTAGTTCATTATATTGTGGGGCCTCTTTGGTTCGTGGTGTCTCCTCTGATGGTGATGTTCCAAATTTCTTGCCGTCAGGCCAGTCCATGATCACCTCCAGGATTCCTGGACGGTTGAGATTCCCCATCCGAGCTCTCTGTGTAATCAGTGCAATACACTTACTCCAAGTGGCATCAGTAGCATGATGGGTAGAGGGTTAGGGTTAACCTTTCCTTTCCTTTGAACATCCAGTTGAACCTTTCCTTTGAACATCCAGTTCAACACTGGCAAACGAGGTGCTACTACCGATTCACTACCGATTACTTCGGAAGCAGCTCGAACCCCCTCGTACTCGGCTAAGATCTCCTTCTCAATTGGAGTGTAGCACTCCTCTGAACCCCTGTACCCTCTGCTCCAAAATCCAAGGGGTCGGCCTCGGTTCTCCCCAGAGGCTCTTTGCCACAGACTCCAAGTGGGACCTTTCTCTCCAGCAGCAGTGTAGAGGATGTTCTTTACATCCGCACTGACCCCTTCCGGACTGTCCCGTCCGCACGGGCCCCAGGGCCACAGCACGGGCTATCTCCTACTTCATTTGCTCAAAGGCCTGCTGCTGTTCAGGACCCCATGCAAAATTATTCTTTTTTTGAGTCACTTGATAGAAGGAGCTTACTATGAAGCTGTAGTTTGGGATGTGCATACTCCAAAAACCTACTACACCCAGAAAAGACTGTGTCTCTTTCTTGCTAGTGGGTGGTGACATACTGGTGATTTTGTCAATCACATCTCCTGGAATGTGACGACGTCCATCTTGCCATTTTACTCCTAGGAACTGAATTTCTTCGGCAGGTCCCTTCACTTTGTTCCGTTTAATAGCAAAACCAGCACCCAGAAGAATTTGGATTATTCGCTCTCCTTTTTTAAAAACTTCCTCTGCTGTATCACCCCACACAACCATGTCATCAATGTACTGGAGGATATGAATACAGTATGTATGATTGAAAAACAGTTACTGGCTACCTATTCCGCATTACAAGCGGTAGAGCCAATAAACCAAACGGACGAAGTTATAGTCAAGACTACATTGCCAATCCAGGGGTGGGTAAGAGATCTGACCCACCTTCCTAAGACAGGAGTGGCCCAGGCACAGACAGTGGCACGATGGGTCGCCTGTATGGGTATGCTCTATATGGGTAGCCAGAGGAGTAGTCTGTCTTCCTCACCGTTGAAAGAAGAGCTTCAGAAGATTCTTGGCCCAGTAACGTATCATAGTGATGCACCGAAACAAACTTTGGTTGCTCCACCACGGAAGAGTCCTGTCCAGGAAGGAAAATATCCTATCCCTGAAGATGCCTGGTACACGGATGGGTGCAGCAAGGGCAACCCAAGTAAGTGGAGAGCAGTAGCGTACCATCCTGCCACAGACACAATCTGGTTCGAAGAGGGGGATGGTCAAAGCAGCCAGTGGGCAGAGCTGCGGGCGGTGTGGATGGTTATATCCAAAGAACCTGGTGATGGTATCCTGAATATTTTCACAGATAGTTGGGCTGTGTATCGGGGGCTCACTCTTTGAATCGCACAGTGGGCCACCATTGGACTATCCACTCCCAACCGATCTGGGGCAAAGATATGTGGTTAGACATATGGAATGCAGTTAAACACAGAACTGTACGTGTCTACCATGTTTCTGGTCATCAACCCCTACAGTCACCAGGAAATGATGAAGCTGACACACTGGCCCGAGATAGATGGGTTGAGAACTTGCCGTCTGAGAATATCGCTCAGTGGCTACATCAAAAGCTGCTGCATGCTGGGCAGAAGACCATGTGGGCAGCCGCTAAAGCGTGGGGACTGCCTGTACAACTATCGGACATCGCTCAAGCATGCCGAGACTGTGACGCCTGCTCTAAGATAAGACCGAGGTCGTTTCCTGAAACTACACCCATCTTGCTAGAGAACACAATCCTCTACAGAGGTGGCAGGTTGATTATATTGGGCCCCTCCCTCGGTCTGAGGGGGCGAGATATGCCCTAACCTGTGTCGACACCGTGAGTGGGCTAATGCAGGCCTATCCAGTACCAAAAGCCAACCAGGCATATACTATAAAGGCACTCACAAGGCTGATGGCTGCCTACGGGACACTGCAAGTCGTGGAGAGCGACCAAGGAAGTCATTTCACGGGTGCAGTGATACAACGCTGGGCTGAAGAAAATAATATTGAGTGGCGATTCGACTCTCAGTCCCTGCAGGGGTGGACAAATAGACTCCACGAGACCCTGCGGGACCTGAATGAAAGACATAGAGATGGCAGACCCAGTGCCTTGAAAATGTTACAGACAACATGGGCCTCCCAACTTAGAATCCAAATTACGGGCACCGATAATGAGGTGAGACCTCAGATTGGCCGTGAAAACAATCTTCTGCTCCCTGCCCCAGAGGACCTAAAACTAGGTACCAATAAAATAAAATGGCCCTGGAAGGTGCAGGTAGGACCACGATAGTGAGGCCTACTTGCACCTTGGGGGAGATTATTGGAGGTGGGGGGTTCGGTAGCCCCTCCGGTAATAGGTACATGGCCTACTGAAATAATGGTTAACACTCCAGTCTTCATTGCTAAGGGGACCCCTATCATGTCTCTGTGGCAGATCTGGACACCCCCTTTGGTGCCTGATATAGTCGTACAGCCATAGACATCAGGTCAAAGGGTTTGGTACAAGTGGCCAATGCATGCCCCGGTACAAGCTGAAGTGTTAACCCAAGACAGGAATACAGCTTGTATCTTACCCTGGAGGGTGGACCTTCCCCTCTTGGTACCCTTGAAACACGTATATTACTCCCCGTGAGTCTATGAGTCGCCAGAAGGAACTAAACAATGCTGCAGTGTTACAGAGTTGCCATAAGACCATGTGCGGCATCTCCTGATGGTCTAACCAGGACTGATGAAGCATAAGATGCACCTGCACTGTGTGATTGCATGCTTCCAGTAGATACCACCGAGCACTGGCCCAAAGAAGAGCTCGACTGATATGCCAATCACTCATCTCGGATTATATGCGTCGCGACGGGCAATTATGTAAGCGTTGCGATGTATTGGGTCTCTGTATCAAGGGGGCTCACCTCATGGTTGCGTGATCAATGGTTCATGCTGTGAAGGGGTGGAGTGTATGGGAACTTCTGAATCACGGCCTGAACCACTGATTGGTCACCTGAGATGAGCACTGAGTCAG
This sequence comes from Cyrtonyx montezumae, assembly GCF_038088225.1. Taxonomy (NCBI): domain Eukaryota; kingdom Metazoa; phylum Chordata; class Aves; order Galliformes; family Odontophoridae; genus Cyrtonyx; species Cyrtonyx montezumae. The sequence goes on along the minus strand of NW_027072097.1, from coordinate 218,101 downwards.
CCATGGGGGCACAGGTGAAGGTGATATACCTGTGTGAGTGGAAGGGGTGGATCCTGGCTAAACCTCTCCCAAGCCCCATTTAAGGGCTGACCACCACTTGGGAAGGATATCTTCTGTTTGTTGTAGGGACTAGAAATGCCTGAACCTTGTCTACGATGGCATTAGGTAGCACTTTGGACTTTCCTGACCAGACTACCCCTAGAAATTTTACGGACAGTCCTGGACCTTGCTCTTTTTGAGGATTGATAGCCCCTCCTCTTTCACTTAGGAAGGCAGTTAATGAATCTGCTGCCTCCCCTACTGCTTCCAGTGAGTCGGATGTTAACAGGAGGTCATCAATATAGTGGTATAGGTTCACATCGTTCGTTTTTCTCCAATCAGCCAGGTCACGTGCCACCAAATTATGACAGTATGTTGGTGAGTGCACGTACCCCTGTGGCAAGACCTGAAAGGTCCACTGCCTGCCTCCCCACGTAAATGCAAATTGATCTTGTGATTCTTTAGCAATAGGTATGCTAAAAAATGCATTTGCTAAAGCCGGGACACAATGGTAGGTTTTAATTTCCCTACTAAGAGTGTCCATTAAGGTGGCAATATTGGGTACGGCCGCATGGATGGGCGGCGTGACCTTATTCAGTTCCCTATAATCCACCGTCATTCTCCATGTTCCATACTACTTCAGTACTGGCCATATGGGGGTATTATTTGGGCTGTGTGCAGGTCTTATAATACCTACTTTCTCTAATTCCTGCACAGTCTTTGGTATTTCTTCTTGCCCCCCTCCCCCTGGGAGTCTGTACTGTCTTACATTAGTAATTGTTTCAGCAAACAAATGGGCTCATGTTTCTCATGGCCCCTCAATATTGTCCGTATTGCCCGGATACTAATGTACCTCTGCCGCAGTCTGAACTCTCCCACAGTGTTCTGGAGAGCCAGACGCCATAGAATGTCTATACCCAAGATATATTCTGGAATTGGGGCAATAGACATCTTATACTCCCTGGGCGGGAGACGTCCAACCCCCAATTTTAACCACGTCTGGGTGACTGGAATAGTCTGTCCCCCAAACCCACCAACCATCACTAATACCCTTAAATTTTGTTGGGTCTCCATATATAATTGACGTTTCTGAGCCGGTATCTGTGGGAATACAAAAAGTATATTTAGAGCTGCAGCTGTGCAACAGGATAAACAACATGAGAAAGGAAGGCTGAGAACCAAGGACACTTCCAGAAGAAGAGGAAAACAAGTTCAAGTAAGCTGCTAATTGGAGGAAGAGTGCATGACTTGGGAAAATTCACAGCCCTGATTGGATCATCGCCTGTATGCACCGTTAAGGACTGTTTTGCGAAGTTACATTGTTGATATGTAAAGGCGGGTGGGAAAGTTACAAGAGAGAAATTGTGAAAGTATATAAAGGATGTTAAAATCTGTAATAAATGATTTGGATCGTTCACATCTGAGTCCGTGCTTGAGACACTGCAGGTATCCACTAGAACCATCACCTTCTGTATATTTGTCTTAGACCAGAATATTGTCAGTTCTACATAGGGCCTTCGGTCACACCCGGAGGCCCTATGGGGACCAGAGTTTTTTGTTAATCCATGAACTTTGCCAGATCCAAATCTTTTGCCACAGGTTGCTCAGGCACTGTAGCCTGCGACACCTGCAGATGTTTTTTACTTCTGTTTGGTATTATGTAATCTGCCAGATTCCAGGTTGTTGTCTGTGTTTCTTGTATAATTCATACTCCCGATTTTCTGGGAGCACTCTGAAATTTCTGATCATTCCTAAGCTGTTACCACAGCTGTAACAAAACATGGTCGGGTTTCCCATCAATTTTGGTAAACGCAACCCCAGCCTGTATGAGGTCTATAAACATAGTCCCCGTACTGGGCCTGATCAGGGTAACCATTGAGCAGGCTTTTTAATTTTAATAGGGAAGGCCTCAGTTTCTTCCACTACACGAAAATTGCGCCTGGTTCTTATGAGCTCTGTCTCCCCTAAGTCTGCCACTAAATGGGCTGCCTGCTGTACGATGGCCTCTGATGCCACCAACGGATTTAATTAATATGGAAACTAGCATCCCGTATAGGTGGGAGGGGGACTGCTGCAGTCTTAGATCTCTCATGCCCTCTGTAAATTTCTCTGTATCGGGGCTTTCAAAAGCGTCTGCGTACATAGCCTCCCTCATACTTAGTTCTTGGATGTATGCCTGAAGATACATACACTCCATAGAGGACCACAAACCAGTATTGAGAGGAATATCGGTTTTGTTAGGCCACGTTAGGCAGCATGCTGCCATTAACCAATCTATAATAGAATGGTTTTCATCATTGTAGTGGACGGCTGCATATAACCTTTGTCTCAAGGCCGAGGTTATTTTTATGGACGCTAATTTTGACATTTCTGTCCCATTCACTAAAACACTTTCACCTCCTGCATCCCATAGCCTTAGGAGCCATGATGGTATGCTTTCCCTTGGTTTTTGGTGGAACCGCTCTACTAGGTTCATCAACTCATTTAGCTGTATATGGACAAGCTGTCACATGGAGGTAGGTTTCAGCAGGGGGCCATTAGTCAGGAGGCACCCCTGCTGGTCTATCTTGTACCTTCTTTATTTTTTGAGTTATAATAGTCCGAATCTCGAATGGGTCCATCATAGATGGAGTTTCAAGATCTGCCTTAGAGTTCTTTTTTCCTGACATATTTAAGTCTGCCTCCTCTGATTTTTGGACATCCTCTACCGCTATACTCCGTATTTGTCTTGTGGGGACATTAAGGCCAGGTTTTTTGGTTGTTAATGTACCCAGCTGTTGCTCAAGTTTCTCAATACGCTCTCTTAATAATTGGTTTTCAGTTACCATGTTAATAGTTGCAGCATCTAATTTAAGTATGGCCATTACTGCAGGCCAGACTACTGCAGAGGCGGCTAGCCGCCACTCCTAGGTAACGAGTATGTCCTTATCTAATCCTAGAAAGTAGTCAGTCAAATAAGATGGGGAGGGAGAGGCAGTATCTGGAACCCGCATGGGTCCCCATTTCTCAATAATGGATGCCAACCCATAGTAGGGCGACCCCATGAACCCTGGAATTAGACCAGAGATTGCCTGTTCTATGGGGGTAACGTTCTCCCCCCTGGCCCATTTAAGCATATTCCAAATGAAGGACATGTTTGGTAAGTATGAATTATTATCACTAGGATTGGCTGGCTCGCCAAGTTTGGGGTAAATAACTTCCAAGGATGGTACTTCACAAAGAGATAGTATAGATGATAGTATATTTTGAGTAGTTCTATATAGATAGGATATAAATAATACAAAATAAAAGAGAGCTCACCTTCAGGATAACAAGGCTCACAGGGGACTCCACCTGGTGGTCAGCCCTTAAATGGGGTTTAGGAGAGGTGGAGCCAAACTCCACCCCTTCCAATGACAAAGGTATATCACCTTCACTTGTGGGCCCATGGCTGGCTTGGTGCTCATCTCAGGCTACCAATCAGTGGTTCAGGTAGTGATTGAGCAGTTCCCATACCCTCCACATTTTATCTGTGCCTTTTAAATTTATTCCACTCCTTTTCATTACATTTTGCTCTTTCCACTCCTCTCTGCTCCATTCCATTACATTTACCTCCTCACCATTTCATTACCCTTTAAATTTTACTCCACTACATTTCATTACTTTTCACTCTACTGCACTCACTCCACCCCAGCCTACTCCACTCGATTACATTTACCTACACACTATTTCATTACCTTTTCAATTTTACTCCTCTCAATTTTGTTATATTTCACTCCATTCAGTGCATTTCACTCCTCTCCACTTCACTCCTTTCTGATATCTTATTTAGTAAATTAGCTTTCCTCCTCAGATCATTGCGGCTGTTTTGTTCTTAGGTCCACTCCTCTCCATTACATTATGTTTCTCTCCTCTCTTCTCCACTTCATTACGTTTTACACCACACTTCTAGCACAATTACATTTCACTCCACTCCCCTCCTTTCTAATAAATTTCACTCCACAAATTTCCATTCCATTTCGCTCCACTTCATTCCATGTCAAATTTGACTCCACTCTTCACCTTTCCATTTCATTTCACTCCATTTTTCTCTGCTCCACTTCTCTCCATTCCATTAAATTTCTTTCCACTAAATTCAATTTCATTTCAACACACTCTTCACCATTCTATTAAATATCATTTCATTTTTCTGTACACCACTCCTCTCCATTCCATTAAATTTCCTTCTTCTCTTCTCCACTACGTTCTATTTCTGTCCACTCTTCTCCATACCATAACATTTCTCTACATTCTTCTCCATTCCATTACTTTTCACTCTACTCCACTCAATTGCTTTACATTTCACGCCACTCCTCACCATTCCATTACATTTTATTCCATTTTTTTTTACGCCACTCAACTCCATTCCATTACATTTAACTCCACTACATTTAATTACATTTCTTTCCAATCGTAATCATTCCATTACATTTCACTCTATTTTTCTCTCCTCCACTTCTCTCCATTCCATTACATTTCACTCCACTACATTCCATTATATTTCTCTCCACTCTTCACCATTTCACTAAATTTCACTCAATTTTTCTCTACTGCACTCTTCTCCACTCCATTTCATTTCTTTCCACTCATCTCCCCGCAATTCTATATCTCTCCACTTTACTCCACACCATTACTTTTCTCTACTTTTCTGTCCGTTCCATTACATTCGAATTGGCCTATAGCTGTCATTGATTTCAAAGACTGTTTTTTTACCATTTCGCTTAATCCAAAAGACACACCAAGATTTGCTTTCTCAGTGCCCTCCATCAACCAATAAAGCCCTGCTCAGCGGTATCACTGGACTGTGTTACCACAAGGAATGCTTAATAGTCCAACGATATGTCAACTGACTGTAGCAAATGCATTACAACCAGTACGAAAAGCTAGACCCCACGTCCTTATTTATCATTACATGGATGATATATTAATTGCAGCAGAACGAGAATAGAGTCTAAAGGACACTGTAATGCTCGTAAGGCTGGCAGTTCAATCTGTTGGTTTACAAATAGCAGAAGAAAAGGTGCAACTTAGTTCTCTATGGAAATATTTAGGATGGAAAATTCCATCTCACACCATTCAGCCACAAATCCTCAAAATAATACCTCATGTACAGACATTGAATGATCTGCAAAAATTGTTAGGAACCATCAACTGGTTACTACCGCTTTTGGTATTACTACTATTTAGTTGCACCCTCTGTTCAAGCTACTCAAAGGAGACCCGAATTTAACCTCTAAAAGACAGTTAACGCCACAAGCGTTACAATGCTTAGACTGTAATAACATCACTGCAACATCGATATTGCCATCGTGTTTGTTTATCACTACCAGTATCTCTAGTAATAATATCAAATACCTATCAGCCATATAGCTTGTTATGTCAGTGGGATACCTCAAGAAAAGATCCTCTCATTATCCTGGAATGGATATTCTTACCACATACCTTTTCAAAAACCATTGCATCACGAGTAACGTTTGCAATGCTAATACAGGGAGGTCATCATCGTTTACGACTTTTACAAGCCCTTGAACCTGATTGCATCTACATAGCTGCTACTAAAAAAGATTTAGATTGGTTGCTTGCACAGTCACTCACTTTACAAACTGCTATGGCAGGCTATACAGAACAGATCTCCACCCATCCCCCCAAACATCAGTTACTGCATAATTTGAGTGATCTGTCCCTTTCTCCTAATATTTTACTTTCACGTGTTCCAATACCTAATGCTGTTACTGCATTTACAGATGGCTCTAGCAAGACGCATAGACGCCCTGCTGGCACTGCCTATCGCGTCCACCGCTGGCATGTTCCTTTTCTCTCTTCTTTCTGGTGGTTTGCCATTTCTAAAAGGTCAATAGCTAATAATGCGTTTGCTTAGGGAGTTTCTGCTTCTTGTTTACACTTATCTAAAATGGATGTCTGCATGTGTGTAAGTGTGTGTATGTTGGCTAAAACCCTAACCCTCTGTGTTGCTCTGTGTCACGGTGTTATCCGTGACAGTGACTCAAGGGAAACCGAGAAGGGAGAGAGGAGAGAAAAAGAAACTGCGTCAGTGGCCACGCAGCCGTCCGAGCAGAGCCGCGCTCTGGGGGGAGAGGCGAAAACAGTGGGAATTGATGAGTCTTCAAAAAAAAAAGCACGATCTGAGAAGGAACGGTAAATTTACTAAATCTAATAAAATTGAATAATTGAGAGAGAGATAAAATTTCCAAACCAAAAGCTGTGAGCTTACGTTAAGGAGAAAACTGCAGGGGAAGCACACGTGCTGAACCTCCACGGCAGCCCAGAAGAGCGCGCCCAGGCAGAGCACCGCCTGGCATCCTGTGCGGAGCTCCGCTCCTCTGCTGCTCCCAGCAGCATTAACTCCTTAACTGCTGCATGATGATCTGATGTGGAATACCGGCATCAAAACCACAAAACCACAACATAAAACCCCTTATTCCACATCATCACATCATGCTAAACACACATCTATACATAACCAAACAGTAATAACATAAGTTACATAGAAACATATATATATATACATTCATATACATGTAAGTACAGACTGCATTCCCCCAATATCAAATTCCCTTTTGGGACACAACGGACTTCCCCATTTTTATCCATTACCCACCAGGTGCACTCAGGTCCCTGTGCAAAAACGGTTCCACGGAGGGGTTTGCCCTTTCCAGAGGTTGGAAGGACCCACACCGCTTTTCCCAACATGCTCCTCACATGTACCACAGGGACCTTATCTCCCTCTATGGTCTGTAGGGAGCTGGACTGTGTAGGACCCTCTCGGTTGACTGATCCCCTAGTGTTGACCAACCAGGTGGCTTCTGCCAGATGCTTCTCCCAGTGCTTGAATGTCCCACCACCCATTGCTCTCAACGTGGTTTTTAACAACCCGTTGTAGCGTTCGATCTTACTAGCAGCTGGTGCATGGTAGGGGATATGGTAGATCCATTCAATGCCATTTTCTTTGGCCCAGATATCCACAGGAGAATTTTTGAAATGAGTCCCATTATCGGACTCAATTCTCTCTGGAGTGCCATGTCGCCATAGCACTTGTTTCTCAAGCTGGTGCATGGTAGGGGATATGGTAGATCCATTCAATGCCATTTTCTTTGGCCCAGATATCCACAGGAGAATTTTTGAAATGAGTCCCATTATCGGACTCAATTCTCTCTGGAGTGCCATGTCGCCATAGCACTTGTTTCTCAAGCCCTAAGATGGTGTTTCGGGTGGTAACATGGGTTACTGCTTATGTCTCAAGCCACCCGGTGGTCGCCTCCACCATGGTGAGCACATAACGATTACCATCCCGAGTTCGTGGCAAGGTGATATAATCAACCTGCCACGCCTCCCCATATTTATACTTTTCCCATCGCCCTTCCCGCCAGAGGGGTTTCATCCTCTTGGCCTGTTTAATTATGGCACATGTGTCACAGTCATGGATAACCTGTGCAACGGCATCCATAGTTAAGTCCACCCCTCGGTCTCTAGCTCACTTATAGGTCGCATCCCTTCCTTGATGGCCTGAGACTCATGGGCCCACCTTTACACCCAACCTGTTTGTTCGGGCAGGAATGTCTTTCCACAGTTCAGCAGCCCAAATAGGTTTACACTTCCGTTGCCGGTGTCCTGTTCCCACTGCAGCAACCACCCCCATAAAGCATTTGCCACCATCCAAGAATCAGTATAAAGATATAGCATGGGCCACCTCTCCCGTTCAGCCACATCTAAGGCCAGCTGGACAGCCTTTACCTCCGCAAATTGGCTTGACTCTCTTTCACCTTCGGTGGCCTCTGCAACTCGTCGTGTGGGGCTCCACACAGCAGCCTTCCATCTACGATGCTTCCCAACAATATGACACGATCCATCAGTGAAGAGGGCATACGTCTTTTCATTCTCTGGTAGTTCATTATATTGTGGGGCCTCTTTGGTTCGTGGTGTCTCCTCTGATGGTGATGTTCCAAATTTCTTGCCGTCAGGCCAGTCCATGATCACCTCCAGGATTCCTGGACGGTTGAGATTCCCCATCCGAGCTCTCTGTGTAATCAGTGCAATACACTTACTCCAAGTGGCATCAGTAGCATGATGGGTAGAGGGTTAGGGTTAACCTTTCCTTTCCTTTGAACATCCAGTTGAACCTTTCCTTTGAACATCCAGTTCAACACTGGCAAACGAGGTGCCACTACCGATTCACTACCGATTACTTCGGAAGCAGCTCGAACCCCCTCGTACTCGGCTAAGATCTCCTTCTCAATTGGAGTGTAGCACTCCTCTGAACCCCTGTACCCTCTGCTCCAAAATCCAAGGGGTCGGCCTCGGTTCTCCCCAGAGGCTCTATGCCACAGACTCCAAGTGGGACCTTTCTCTCCAGCAGCAGTGTAGAGGATGTTCTTTACATCCGCACTGGCCCCTTCCGGACTGTCCCGTCCGCACGGGCCCCAGGGCCACAGCACGGGCTATCTCCTACTTCATTTGCTCAAAGGCCTGCTGCTGTTCAGGACCCCATGCAAAATTATTCTTTTTTTGAGTCACTTGATAGAAGGGGCTTACTATGAAGCTGTAGTTTGGGATGTGCATACTCCAAAAACCTACTACACCCAGAAAAGACTGTGTCTCTTTCTTGCTAGTGGGTGGTGACATACTGGTGATTTTGTCAATCACATCTCCTGGAATGTGACGACGTCCATCTTGCCATTTTACTCCTAGGAACTGAATTTCTTCGGCAGGTCCCTTCACTTTGTTCCGTTTAATAGCAAAACCAGCACCCAGAAGAATTTGGATTATTCGCTCTCCTTTTTTAAAAACTTCCTCTGCTGTATCACCCCACACAACCATGTCATCAATGTACTGGAGGATATGAATACAGTATGATTGAAAAACAGTTACTGGCTACCTATTCCGCATTACAAGCGGTAGAGCCAATAAACCAAACGGACGAAGTTATAGTCAAGACTACATTGCCAATCCAGGGGTGGGTAAGAGATCTGACCCACCTTCCTAAGACAGGAGTGGCCCAGGCACAGACAGTGGCACGATGGGTCGCCTGTATGGGTATGCTCTATATGGGTAGCCAGAGGAGTAGTCTGTCTTCCTCACCGTTGAAAGAAGAGCTTCAGAAGATTCTTGGCCCAGTAACGTATCATAGTGATGCACCGAAACAAACTTTGGTTGCTCCACCACGGAAGAGTCCTGTCCAGGAAGGAAAATATCCTATCCCTGAAGATGCCTGGTACACGGATGGGTGCAGCAAGGGCAACCCAAGTAAGTGGAGAGCAGTAGCGTACCATCCTGCGACAGACACAATCTGGTTCGAAGAGGGGGATGGTCAAAGCAGCCAGTGGGCAGAGCTGCGGGCGGTGTGGATGGTTATATCCAAAGAACCTGGTGATGGTATCCTGAATATTTTCACAGATAGTTGGGCTGTGTATCGGGGGCTCACTCTTTGAATCGCACAGTGGGCCACCATTGGACTATCCACTCCCAACCGATCTGGGGCAAAGATATGTGGTTAGACATATGGAATGCAGTTAAACACAGAACTGTACGTGTCTACCATGTTTCTGGTCATCAACCCCTACAGTCACCAGGAAATGATGAAGCTGACACACTGGCCCGAGATAGATGGGTTGAGAACTTGCCGTCTGAGAATATCGCTCAGTGGCTACATCAAAAGCTGCTGCATGCTGGGCAGAAGACCATGTGGGCAGCCGCTAAAGCGTGGGGACTGCCTGTACAACTATCGGACATCGCTCAAGCATGCCGAGACTGTGACGCCTGCTCTAAGATAAGACCGAGGTCGTTTCCTGAAACTACACCCATCTTGCTAGAGAACACAATCCTCTACAGAGGTGGCAGGTTGATTATATTGGGCCCCTCCCTCGGTCTGAGGGGGCGAGATATGCCCTAACCTGTGTCGACACCGTGAGTGGGCTAATGCAGGCCTATCCAGTACCAAAAGCCAACCAGGCATATACTATAAAGGCACTCACAAGGCTGATGGCTGCCTACGGGACACTGCAAGTCGTGGAGAGCGACCAAGGAAGTCATTTCACGGGTGCAGTGATACAACGCTGGGCTGAAGAAAATAATATTGAGTGGCGATTCGACTCTCAGTCCCTGCAGGGGTGGACAAATAGACTCCACGAGACCCTGCGGGACCTGAATGAAAGACATAGAGATGGCAGACCCAGTGCCTTGAAAATGTTACAGACAACATGGGCCTCCCAACTTAGAATCCAAATTACGGGCACCGATAATGAGGTGAGACCTCAGATTGGCCGTGAAAACAATCTTCTGCTCCCTGCCCCAGAGGACCTAAAACTAGGTACCAATAAAATAAAATGGCCCTGGAAGGTGCAGGTAGGACCACGATAGTGAGGCCTACTTGCACTTTGGGGGAGATTATTGGAGGTGGGGGGTTCGGTAGCCCCTCCGGTAATAGGTACATGGCCTACTGAAATAATGGTTAACACTCCAGTCTTCATTGCTAAGGGGACCCCTATCATGTCTCTGTGGCAGATCTGGACACCCCCTTTGGTGCCTGATATAGTCGTACAGCCATAGACATCAGGTCAAAGGGTTTGGTACAAGTGGCCAATGCATGCCCCGGTACAAGCTGAAGTGTTAACCCAAGACAGGAATACAGCTTGTATCTTACCCTGGAGGGTGGACCTTCCCCTCTTGGTACCCTTGAAACACGTATATTACTCCCCGTGAGTCTATGAGTCGCCAGAAGGAACTAAACAATGCTGCAGTGTTACAGAGTTGCCATAAGACCATGTGCGGCATCTCCTGATGGTCTAACCAGGACTGATGAAGCATAAGATGCACCTGCACTGTGTGATTGCATGCTTCCAGTAGATACCACCGAGCACTGGCCCAAAGAAGAGCTCGACTGATATGCCAATCACTCATCTCGGATTATATGCGTCGCGACGGGCAATTATGTAAGCGTTGCGATGTATTGGGTCTCTGTATCAAGGGGGCTCACCTCATGGTTGCGTGATCAATGGTTCATGCTGTGAAGGGGTGGAGTGTATGGGAACTTCTGAATCACGGCCTGAACCACTGATTGGTCACCTGAGATGAGCACTGAGTCAGCCATGGGGGCACAGGTGAAGGTGATATACCTGTGTGAGTGGAAGGGGTGGATCCTGGCTAAACCTCTCCCAAGCCCCATTTAAGGGCTGACCACCACTTGGGAAGGATATCTTCTGTTTGTTGTAGGGACTAGAAATGCCTGAACCTTGTCTACGATGGCATTAGGTAGCACTTTGGACTTTCCTGACCAGACTACCCCTAGAAATTTTACGGACAGTCCTGGACCTTGCTCTTTTTGAGGATTGATAGCCCCTCCTCTTTCACTTAGGAAGGCAGTTAATGAATCTGCTGCCTCCCCTACTGCTTCCAGTGAGTCGGATGTTAACAGGAGGTCATCAATATAGTGGTATAGGTTCACATCGTTCGTTTTTCTCCAATCAGCCAGGTCACGTGCCACCAAATTATGACAGTATGTTGGTGAGTGCACGTACCCCTGTGGCAAGACCTGAAAGGTCCACTGCCTGCCTCCCCACGTAAATGCAAATTGATCTTGTGATTCTTTAGCAATAGGTATGCTAAAAAATGCATTTGCTAAAGCCGGGACACAATGGTAGGTTTTAATTTCCCTACTAAGAGTGTCCATTAAGGTGGCAATATTGGGTACGGCCGCATGGATGGGCGGCGTGACCTTATTCAGTTCCCTATAATCCACCGTCATTCTCCATGTTCCATACTACTTCAGTACTGGCCATATGGGGGTATTATTTGGGCTGTGTGCAGGTCTTATAATACCTACTTTCTCTAATTCCTGCACAGTCTTTGGTATTTCTTCTTGCCCCCCTCCCCCTGGGAGTCTGTACTGTCTTACATTAGTAATTGTTTCAGCAAACAAATGGGCTCATGTTTCTCATGGCCCCTCAATATTGTCCGTATTGCCCGGATACTAATGTACCTCTGCCGCAGTCTGAACTCTCCCACAGTGTTCTGGAGAGCCAGACGCCATAGAATGTCTATACCCAAGATATATTCTGGAATTGGGGCAATAGACATCTTATACTCCCTGGGCGGGAGACGTCCAACCCCCAATTTTAACCACGTCTGGGTGACTGGAATAGTCTGTCCCCCAAACCCACCAACCATCACTAATACCCTTAAATTTTGTTGGGTCTCCATATATAATTGACGTTTCTGAGCCGGTATCTGTGGGAATACAAAAAGTATATTTAGAGCTGCAGCTGTGCAACAGGATAAACAACATGAGAAAGGAAGGCTGAGAACCAAGGACACTTCCAGAAGAAGAGGAAAACAAGTTCAAGTAAGCTGCTAATTGGAGGAAGAGTGCATGACTTGGGAAAATTCACAGCCCTGATTGGATCATCGCCTGTATGCACCGTTAAGGACTGTTTTGCGAAGTTACATTGTTGATATGTAAAGGCGGGTGGGAAAGTTACAAGAGAGAAATTGTGAAAGTATATAAAGGATGTTAAAATCTGTAATAAATGATTTGGATCGTTCACATCTGAGTCCGTGCTTGAGACACTGCAGGTATCCACTAGAACCATCACCTTCTGTATATTTGTCTTAGACCAGAATATTGTCAGTTCTACATAGGGCCTTCGGTCACACCCGGAGGCCCTATGGGGACCAGAGTTTTTTGTTAATCCATGAACTTTGCCAGATCCAAATCTTTTGCCACAGGTTGCTCAGGCACTGTAGCCTGCGACACCTGCAGATGTTTTTTACTTCTGTTTGGTATTATGTAATCTGCCAGATTCCAGGTTGTTGTCTGTGTTTCTTGTATAATTCATACTCCCGATTTTCTGGGAGCACTCTGAAATTTCTGATCATTCCTAAGCTGTTACCACAGCTGTAACAAAACATGGTCGGGTTTCCCATCAATTTTGGTAAACGCAACCCCAGCCTGTATGAGGTCTATAAACATAGTCCCCGTACTGGGCCTGATCAGGGTAACCATTGAGCAGGCTTTTTAATTTTAATAGGGAAGGCCTCAGTTTCTTCCACTACACGAAAATTGCGCCTGGTTCTTATGAGCTCTGTCTCCCCTAAGTCTGCCACTAAATGGGCTGCCTGCTGTACGATGGCCTCTGATGCCACCAACGGATTTAATATGGAAACTAGCATCCCGTATAGGTGGGAGGGGGACTGCTGCAGTCTTAGATCTCTCATGCCCTCTGTAAATTTCTCTGTATCGGGGCTTTCAAAAGCGTCTGCGTACATAGCCTCCCTCATACTTAGTTCTTGGATGTATGCCTGAAGATACATACACTCCATAGAGGACCACAAACCAGTATTGAGAGGAATATCGGTTTTGTTAGGCCACGTTAGGCAGCATGCTGCCATTAACCAATCTATAATAGAATGGTTTTCATCATTGTAGTGGACGGCTGCATATAACCTTTGTCTCAAGGCCGAGGTTATTTTTATGGACGCTAATTTTGACATTTCTGTCCCATTCACTAAAACACTTTCACCTCCTGCATCCCATAGCCTTAGGAGCCATGATGGTATGCTTTCCCTTGGTTTTTGGTGGAACCGCTCTACTAGGTTCATCAACTCATTTAGCTGTATATGGACAAGCTGTCACATGGAGGTAGGTTTCAGCAGGGGGCCATTAGTCAGGAGGCACCCCTGCTGGTCTATCTTGTACCTTCTTTATTTTTTGAGTTATAATAGTCCGAATCTCGAATGGGTCCATCATAGATGGAGTTTCAAGATCTGCCTTAGAGTTCTTTTTTCCTGACATATCTAAGTCTGCCTCCTCTGATTTTTGGACATCCTCTACCGCTATACTCCGTATTTGTCTTGTGGGGACATTAAGGCCAGGTTTTTTGGTTGTTAATGTACCCAGCTGTTGCTCAAGTTTCTCAATACGCTCTCTTAATAATTGGTTTTCAGTTACCATGTTAATAGTTGCAGCATCTAATTTAAGTATGGCCATTACTGCAGGCCAGACTACTGCAGAGGCGGCTAGCCGCCACTCCTAGGTAACGAGTATGTCCTTATCTAATCCTAGAAAGTAGTCAGTCAAATAAGATGGGGAGGGAGAGGCAGTATCTGGAACCCGCATGGGTCCCCATTTCTCAATAATGGATGCCAACCCATAGTAGGGCGACCCCATGAACCCTGGAATTAGACCAGAGATTGCCTGTTCTATGGGGGTAACGTTCTCCCCCCTGGCCCATTTAAGCATATTCCAAATGAAGGACATGTTTGGTAAGTATGAATTATTATCACTAGGATTGGCTGGCTCGCCAAGTTTGGGGTAAATAACTTCCAAGGATGGTACTTCACAAAGAGATAGTATAGATGATAGTATATTTTGAGTAGTTCTATATAGATAGGATATAAATAATACAAAATAAAAGAGAGCTCACCTTCAGGATAACAAGGCTCACAGGGGACTCCACCTGGTGGTCAGCCCTTAAATGGGGTTTAGGAGAGGTGGAGCCAAACTCCACCCCTTCCAATGACAAAGGTATATCACCTTCACTTGTGGGCCCATGGCTGGCTTGGTGCTCATCTCAGGCTACCAATCAGTGGTTCAGGTAGTGATTGAGCAGTTCCCATACCCTCCACATTTTATCTGTGCCTTTTAAATTTATTCCACTCCTTTTCATTACATTTTGCTCTTTCCACTCCTCTCTGCTCCATTCCATTACATTTACCTCCTCACCATTTCATTACCCTTTAAATTTTACTCCACTACATTTCATTACTTTTCACTCTACTGCACTCACTCCACCCCAGCCTACTCCACTCGATTACATTTACCTACACACTATTTCATTACCTTTTCAATTTTACTCCTCTCAATTTTGTTATATTTCACTCCATTCAGTGCATTTCACTCCTCTCCACTTCACTCCTTTCTGATATCTTATTTAGTAAATTAGCTTTCCTCCTCAGATCATTGCGGCTGTTTTGTTCTTAGGTCCACTCCTCTCCATTACATTATGTTTCTCTCCTCTCTTCTCCACTTCATTACGTTTTACACCACACTTCTAGCACAATTACATTTCACTCCACTCCCCTCCTTTCTAATAAATTTCACTCCACAAATTTCCATTCCATTTCGCTCCACTTCATTCCATGTCAAATTTGACTCCACTCTTCACCTTTCCATTTCATTTCACTCCATTTTTCTCTGCTCCACTTCTCTCCATTCCATTAAATTTCTTTCCACTAAATTCAATTTCATTTCAACACACTCTTCACCATTCTATTAAATATCATTTCATTTTTCTGTACACCACTCCTCTCCATTCCATTAAATTTCCTTCTTCTCTTCTCCACTACGTTCTATTTCTGTCCACTCTTCTCCATACCATAACATTTCTCTACATTCTTCTCCATTCCATTACTTTTCACTCTACTCCACTCAATTGCTTTACATTTCACGCCACTCCTCACCATTCCATTACATTTTATTCCATTTTTTTTTACGCCACTCAACTCCATTCCATTACATTTAACTCCACTACATTTAATTACATTTCTTTCCAATCGTAATCATTCCATTACATTTCACTCTATTTTTCTCTCCTCCACTTCTCTCCATTCCATTACATTTCACTCCACTACATTCCATTATATTTCTCTCCACTCTTCACCATTTCACTAAATTTCACTCAATTTTTCTCTACTGCACTCTTCTCCACACCATTTCATTTCTTTCCACTCATCTCCCCGCAATTCTATATCTCTCCACTTTACTCCACACCATTACTTTTCTCTACTTTTCTGTCCGTTCCATTACATTCGAATTGGCCTATAGCTGTCATTGATTTCAAAGACTGTTTTTTTACCATTTCGCTTAATCCAAAAGACACACCAAGATTTGCTTTCTCAGTGCCCTCCATCAACCAATAAAGCCCTGCTCAGCGGTATCACTGGACTGTGTTACCACAAGGAATGCTTAATAGTCCAACGATATGTCAACTGACTGTAGCAAATGCATTACAACCAGTACGAAAAGCTAGACCCCACGTCCTTATTTATCATTACATGGATGATATATTAATTGCAGCAGAACGAGAATAGAGTCTAAAGGACACTGTAATGCTCGTAAGGCTGGCAGTTCAATCTGTTGGTTTACAAATAGCAGAAGAAAAGGTGCAACTTAGTTCTCTATGGAAATATTTAGGATGGAAAATTCCATCTCACACCATTCAGCCACAAATCCTCAAAATAATACCTCATGTACAGACATTGAATGATCTGCAAAAATTGTTAGGAACCATCAACTGGTTACTACCGCTTTTGGTATTACTACTATTTAGTTGCACCCTCTGTTCAAGCTACTCAAAGGAGACCCGAATTTAACCTCTAAAAGACAGTTAACGCCACAAGCGTTACAATGCTTAGACTGTAATAACATCACTGCAACATCGATATTGCCATCGTGTTTGTTTATCACTACCAGTATCTCTAGTAATAATATCAAATACCTATCAGCCATATAGCTTGTTATGTCAGTGGGATACCTCAAGAAAAGATCCTCTCATTATCCTGGAATGGATATTCTTACCACATACCTTTTCAAAAACCATTGCATCACGAGTAACGTTTGCAATGCTAATACAGGGAGGTCATCATCGTTTACGACTTTTACAAGCCCTTGAACCTGATTGCATCTACATAGCTGCTACTAAAAAAGATTTAGATTGGTTGCTTGCACAGTCACTCACTTTACAAACTGCTATGGCAGGCTATACAGAACAGATCTCCACCCATCCCCCCAAACATCAGTTACTGCATAATTTGAGTGATCTGTCCCTTTCTCCTAATATTTTACTTTCACGTGTTCCAATACCTAATGCTGTTACTGCATTTACAGATGGCTCTAGCAAGACACATAGAAGCCCTGCTGGCACTGCCTATCGCGTCCACCGCTGGCATGTTCCTTTTCTCTCTTCTTTCTGGTGGTTTGCCATTTCTAAAAGGTCAATAGCTAATAATGCGTTTGCTTAGGGAGTTTCTGCTTCTTGTTTACACTTATCTAAAATGGATGTCTGCATGTGTGTAAGTGTGTGTATGTTGGCTAAAACCCTAACCCTCTGTGTTGCTCTGTGTCACGGTGTTATCCGTGACAGTGACTCAAGGGAAACCGAGAAGGGAGAGAGGAGAGAAAAAGAAACTGCGTCAGTGGCCACGCAGCCGTCCGAGCAGAGCCGCGCTCTGGGGGGAGAGGCGAAAACAGTGGGAATTGATGAGTCTTCAAAAAAAAAAGCACGATCTGAGAAGGAACGGTAAATTTACTAAATCTAATAAAATTGAATAATTGAGAGAGAGATAAAATTTCCAAACCAAAAGCTGTGAGCTTACGTTAAGGAGAAAACTGCAGGGGAAGCACACGTGCTGAACCTCCACGGCAGCCCAGAAGAGCGCGCCCAGGCAGAGCACCGCCTGGCATCCTGTGCGGAGCTCCGCTCCTCTGCTGCTCCCAGCAGCATTAACTCCTTAACTGCTGCATGATGATCTGATGTGGAATACCGGCATCAAAACCACAAAACCACAACATAAAACCCCTTATTCCACATCATCACATCATGCTAAACACACATCTATACATAACCAAACAGTAATAACATAAGTTACATAGAAACATATATATATATACATTCATATACATGTAAGTACAGACTGCATTCCCCCAATATCAAATTCCCTTTTGGGACACAACGGACTTCCCCATTTTTATCCATTACCCACCAGGTGCACTCAGGTCCCTGTGCAAAAACGGTTCCACGGAGGGGTTTGCCCTTTCCAGAGGCTGGAAGGACCCACACCGCTTTTCCCAACATGCTCCTCACATGTACCACAGGGACCTTATCTCCCTCTATGGTCTGTAGGGAGCTGGACTGTGTAGGACCCTCTCGGTTGACTGATCCCCTAGTGTTGACCAACCAGGTGGCTTCTGCCAGATGCTTCTCCCAGTGCTTGAATGTCCCACCACCCATTGCTCTCAACGTGGTTTTTAACAACCCGTTGTAGCGTTCGATCTTACTAGCAGCTGGTGCATGGTAGGGGATATGGTAGATCCATTCAATGCCATTTTCTTTGGCCCAGATATCCACAGGAGAATTTTTGAAATGAGTCCCATTATCGGACTCAATTCTCTCTGGAGTGCCATGTCGCCATAGCACTTGTTTCTCAAGCCCTAAGATGGTGTTTCGGGTGGTAACATGGGTTACTGCTTATGTCTCAAGCCACCCAGTGGTCGCCTCCACCATGGTGAGCACATAACGATTACCATCCCGAGTTCGTGGCAAGGTGATATAATCAACCTGCCACGCCTCCCCATATTTATACTTTTCCCATCGCCCTTCCCGCCAGAGGGGTTTCATCCTCTTGGCCTGTTTAATTATGGCACATGTGTCACAGTCATGGATAACCTGTGCAACGGCATCCATAGTTAAGTCCACCCCTCGGTCTCTAGCTCACTTATAGGTCGCATCCCTTCCTTGATGGCCTGAGACTCATGGGCCCACCTTTACACCCAACCTGTTTGTTCGGGCAGGAATGTCTTTCCACAGTTCAGCAGCCCAAATAGGTTTACACTTCCGTTGCCGGTGTCCTGTTCCCACTGCAGCAACCACCCCCATAAAGCATTTGCCACCATCCAAGAATCAGTATAAAGATATAGCATGGGCCACCTCTCCCGTTCAGCCACATCTAAGGCCAGCTGGACAGCCTTTACCTCCGCAAATTGGCTTGACTCTCTTTCACCTTCGGTGGCCTCTGCAACTCGTCGTGTGGGGCTCCACACAGCAGCCTTCCATCTACGATGCTTCCCAACAATATGACACGATCCATCAGTGAAGAGGGCATACGTCTTTTCATTCTCTGGTAGTTCATTATATTGTGGGGCCTCTTTGGTTCGTGGTGTCTCCTCTGATGGTGATGTTCCAAATTTCTTGCCGTCAGGCCAGTCCATGATCACCTCCAGGATTCCTGGACGGTTGAGATTCCCCATCCGAGCTCTCTGTGTAATCAGTGCAATACACTTACTCCAAGTGGCATCAGTAGCATGATGGGTAGAGGGTTAGGGTTAACCTTTCCTTTCCTTTGAACATCCAGTTGAACCTTTCCTTTGAACATCCAGTTCAACACTGGCAAACGAGGTGCCACTACCGATTCACTACCGATTACTTCGGAAGCAGCTCGAACCCCCTCGTACTCGGCTAAGATCTCCTTCTCAATTGGAGTGTAGCACTCCTCTGAACCCCTGTACCCTCTGCTCCAAAATCCAAGGGGTCGGCCTCGGTTCTCCCCAGAGGCTCTATGCCACAGACTCCAAGTGGGACCTTTCTCTCCAGCAGCAGTGTAGAGGATGTTCTTTACATCCGCACTGGCCCCTTCCGGACTGTCCCGTCCGCACGGGCCCCAGGGCCACAGCACGGGCTATCTCCTACTTCATTTGCTCAAAGGCCTGCTGCTGTTCAGGACCCCATGCAAAATTATTCTTTTTTTGAGTCACTTGATAGAAGGGGCTTACTATGAAGCTGTAGTTTGGGATGTGCATACTCCAAAAACCTACTACACCCAGAAAAGACTGTGTCTCTTTCTTGCTAGTGGGTGGTGACATACTGGTGATTTTGTCAATCACATCTCCTGGAATGTGACGACGTCCATCTTGCCATTTTACTCCTAGGAACTGAATTTCTTCGGCAGGTCCCTTCACTTTGTTCCGTTTAATAGCAAAACCAGCACCCAGAAGAATTTGGATTATTCGCTCTCCTTTTTTAAAAACTTCCTCTGCTGTATCACCCCACACAACCATGTCATCAATGTACTGGAGGATATGAATACAGTATGATTGAAAAACAGTTACTGGCTACCTATTCCGCATTACAAGCGGTAGAGCCAATAAACCAAACGGACGAAGTTATAGTCAAGACTACATTGCCAATCCAGGGGTGGGTAAGAGATCTGACCCACCTTCCTAAGACAGGAGTGGCCCAGGCACAGACAGTGGCACGATGGGTCGCCTGTATGGGTATGCTCTATATGGGTAGCCAGAGGAGTAGTCTGTCTTCCTCACCGTTGAAAGAAGAGCTTCAGAAGATTCTTGGCCCAGTAACGTATCATAGTGATGCACCGAAACAAACTTTGGTTGCTCCACCACGGAAGAGTCCTGTCCAGGAAGGAAAATATCCTATCCCTGAAGATGCCTGGTACACGGATGGGTGCAGCAAGGGCAACCCAAGTAAGTGGAGAGCAGTAGCGTACCATCCTGCGACAGACACAATCTGGTTCGAAGAGGGGGATGGTCAAAGCAGCCAGTGGGCAGAGCTGCGGGCGGTGTGGATGGTTATAACCAAAGAACCTGGTGATGGTATCCTGAATATTTTCACAGATAGTTGGGCTGTGTATCGGGGGCTCACTCTTTGAATCGCACAGTGGGCCACCATTGGACTATCCACTCCCAACCGATCTGGGGCAAAGATATGTGGTTAGACATATGGAATGCAGTTAAACACAGAACTGTACGTGTCTACCATGTTTCTGGTCATCAACCCCTACAGTCACCAGGAAATGATGAAGCTGACACACTGGCCCGAGATAGATGGGTTGAGAACTTGCCGTCTGAGAATATCGCTCAGTGGCTACATCAAAAGCTGCTGCATGCTGGGCAGAAGACCATGTGGGCAGCCGCTAAAGCGTGGGGACTGCCTGTACAACTATCGGACATCGCTCAAGCATGCCGAGACTGTGACGCCTGCTCTAAGATAAGACCGAGGTCGTTTCCTGAAACTACACCCATCTTGCTAGAGAACACAATCCTCTACAGAGGTGGCAGGTTGATTATATTGGGCCCCTCCCTCGGTCTGAGGGGGCGAGATATGCCCTAACCTGTGTCGACACCGTGAGTGGGCTAATGCAGGCCTATCCAGTACCAAAAGCCAACCAGGCATATACTATAAAGGCACTCACAAGGCTGATGGCTGCCTACGGGACACTGCAAGTCGTGGAGAGCGACCAAGGAAGTCATTTCACGGGTGCAGTGATACAACGCTGGGCTGAAGAAAATAATATTGAGTGGCGATTCGACTCTCAGTCCCTGCAGGGGTGGACAAATAGACTCCACGAGACCCTGCGGGACCTGAATGAAAGACATAGAGATGGCAGACCCAGTGCCTTGAAAATGTTACAGACAACATGGGCCTCCCAACTTAGAATCCAAATTACGGGCACCGATAATGAGGTGAGACCTCAGATTGGCCGTGAAAACAATCTTCTGCTCCCTGCCCCAGAGGACCTAAAACTAGGTACCAATAAAATAAAATGGCCCTGGAAGGTGCAGGTAGGACCACGATAGTGAGGCCTACTTGCACTTTGGGGGAGATTATTGGAGGTGGGGGGTTCGGTAGCCCCTCCGGTAATAGGTACATGGCCTACTGAAATAATGGTTAACACTCCAGTCTTCATTGCTAAGGGGACCCCTATCATGTCTCTGTGGCAGATCTGGACACCCCCTTTGGTGCCTGATATAGTCGTACAGCCATAGACATCAGGTCAAAGGGTTTGGTACAAGTGGCCAATGCATGCCCCGGTACAAGCTGAAGTGTTAACCCAAGACAGGAATACAGCTTGTATCTTACCCTGGAGGGTGGACCTTCCCCTCTTGGTACCCTTGAAACACGTATATTACTCCCCGTGAGTCTATGAGTCGCCAGAAGGAACTAAACAATGCTGCAGTGTTACAGAGTTGCCATAAGACCATGTGCGGCATCTCCTGATGGTCTAACCAGGACTGATGAAGCATAAGATGCACCTGCACTGTGTGATTGCATGCTTCCAGTAGATACCACCGAGCACTGGCCCAAAGAAGAGCTCGACTGATATGCCAATCACTCATCTCGGATTATATGCGTCGCGACGGGCAATTATGTAAGCGTTGCGATGTATTGGGTCTCTGTATCAAGGGGGCTCACCTCATGGTTGCGTGATCAATGGTTCATGCTGTGAAGGGGTGGAGTGTATGGGAACTTCTGAATCACGGCCTGAACCACTGATTGGTCACCTGAGATGAGCACTGAGTCAGCCATGGGGGCACAGGTGAAGGTGATATACCTGTGTGAGTGGAAGGGGTGGATCCTGGCTAAACCTCTCCCAAGCCCCATTTAAGGGCTGACCACCACTTGGGAAGGATATCTTCTGTTTGTTGTAGGGACTAGAAATGCCTGAACCTTGTCTACGATGGCATTAGGTAGCACTTTGGACTTTCCTGACCAGACTACCCCTAGAAATTTTACGGACAGTCCTGGACCTTGCTCTTTTTGAGGATTGATAGCCCCTCCTCTTTCACTTAGGAAGGCAGTTAATGAATCTGCTGCCTCCCCTACTGCTTCCAGTGAGTCGGATGTTAACAGGAGGTCATCAATATAGTGGTATAGGTTCACATCGTTCGTTTTTCTCCAATCAGCCAGGTCACGTGCCACCAAATTATGACAGTATGTTGGTGAGTGCACGTACCCCTGTGGCAAGACCTGAAAGGTCCACTGCCTGCCTCCCCACGTAAATGCAAATTGATCTTGTGATTCTTTAGCAATAGGTATGCTAAAAAATGCATTTGCTAAAGCCGGGACACAATGGTAGGTTTTAATTTCCCTACTAAGAGTGTCCATTAAGGTGGCAATATTGGGTACGGCCGCATGGATGGGCGGCGTGACCTTATTCAGTTCCCTATAATCCACCGTCATTCTCCATGTTCCATACTACTTCAGTACTGGCCATATGGGGGTATTATTTGGGCTGTGTGCAGGTCTTATAATACCTACTTTCTCTAATTCCTGCACAGTCTTTGGTATTTCTTCTTGCCCCCCTCCCCCTGGGAGTCTGTACTGTCTTACATTAGTAATTGTTTCAGCAAACAAATGGGCTCATGTTTCTCATGGCCCCTCAATATTGTCCGTATTGCCCGGATACTAATGTACCTCTGCCGCAGTCTGAACTCTCCCACAGTGTTCTGGAGAGCCAGACGCCATAGAATGTCTATACCCAAGATATATTCTGGAATTGGGGCAATAGACATCTTATACTCCCTGGGCGGGAGACGTCCAACCCCCAATTTTAACCACGTCTGGGTGACTGGAATAGTCTGTCCCCCAAACCCACCAACCATCACTAATACCCTTAAATTTTGTTGGGTCTCCATATATAATTGACGTTTCTGAGCCGGTATCTGTGGGAATACAAAAAGTATATTTAGAGCTGCAGCTGTGCAACAGGATAAACAACATGAGAAAGGAAGGCTGAGAACCAAGGACACTTCCAGAAGAAGAGGAAAACAAGTTCAAGTAAGCTGCTAATTGGAGGAAGAGTGCATGACTTGGGAAAATTCACAGCCCTGATTGGATCATCGCCTGTATGCACCGTTAAGGACTGTTTTGCGAAGTTACATTGTTGATATGTAAAGGCGGGTGGGAAAGTTACAAGAGAGAAATTGTGAAAGTATATAAAGGATGTTAAAATCTGTAATAAATGATTTGGATCGTTCACATCTGAGTCCGTGCTTGAGACACTGCAGGTATCCACTAGAACCATCACCTTCTGTATATTTGTCTTAGACCAGAATATTGTCAGTTCTACATAGGGCCTTCGGTCACACCCGGAGGCCCTATGGGGACCAGAGTTTTTTGTTAATCCATGAACTTTGCCAGATCCAAATCTTTTGCCACAGGTTGCTCAGGCACTGTAGCCTGCGACACCTGCAGATGTTTTTTACTTCTGTTTGGTATTATGTAATCTGCCAGATTCCAGGTTGTTGTCTGTGTTTCTTGTATAATTCATACTCCCGATTTTCTGGGAGCACTCTGAAATTTCTGATCATTCCTAAGCTGTTACCACAGCTGTAACAAAACATGGTCGGGTTTCCCATCAATTTTGGTAAACGCAACCCCAGCCTGTATGAGGTCTATAAACATAGTCCCCGTACTGGGCCTGATCAGGGTAACCATTGAGCAGGCTTTTTAATTTTAATAGGGAAGGCCTCAGTTTCTTCCACTACACGAAAATTGCGCCTGGTTCTTATGAGCTCTGTCTCCCCTAAGTCTGCCACTAAATGGGCTGCCTGCTGTACGATGGCCTCTGATGCCACCAACGGATTTAATTAATATGGAAACTAGCATCCCGTATAGGTGGGAGGGGGACTGCTGCAGTCTTAGATCTCTCATGCCCTCTGTAAATTTCTCTGTATCGGGGCTTTCAAAAGCGTCTGCGTACATAGCCTCCCTCATACTTAGTTCTTGGATGTATGCCTGAAGATACATACACTCCATAGAGGACCACAAACCAGTATTGAGAGGAATATCGGTTTTGTTAGGCCACGTTAGGCAGCATGCTGCCATTAACCAATCTATAATAGAATGGTTTTCATCATTGTAGTGGACGGCTGCATATAACCTTTGTCTCAAGGCCGAGGTTATTTTTATGGACGCTAATTTTGACATTTCTGTCCCATTCACTAAAACACTTTCACCTCCTGCATCCCATAGCCTTAGGAGCCATGATGGTATGCTTTCCCTTGGTTTTTGGTGGAACCGCTCTACTAGGTTCATCAACTCATTTAGCTGTATATGGACAAGCTGTCACATGGAGGTAGGTTTCAGCAGGGGGCCATTAGTCAGGAGGCACCCCTGCTGGTCTATCTTGTACCTTCTTTATTTTTTGAGTTATAATAGTCCGAATCTCGAATGGGTCCATCATAGATGGAGTTTCAAGATCTGCCTTAGAGTTCTTTTTTCCTGACATATCTAAGTCTGCCTCCTCTGATTTTTGGACATCCTCTACCGCTATACTCCGTATTTGTCTTGTGGGGACATTAAGGCCAGGTTTTTTGGTTGTTAATGTACCCAGCTGTTGCTCAAGTTTCTCAATACGCTCTCTTAATAATTGGTTTTCAGTTACCATGTTAATAGTTGCAGCATCTAATTTAAGTATGGCCATTACTGCAGGCCAGACTACTGCAGAGGCGGCTAGCCGCCACTCCTAGGTAACGAGTATGTCCTTATCTAATCCTAGAAAGTAGTCAGTCAAATAAGATGGGGAGGGAGAGGCAGTATCTGGAACCCGCATGGGTCCCCATTTCTCAATAATGGATGCCAACCCATAGTAGGGCGACCCCATGAACCCTGGAATTAGACCAGAGATTGCCTGTTCTATGGGGGTAACGTTCTCCCCCCTGGCCCATTTAAGCATATTCCAAATGAAGGACATGTTTGGTAAGTATGAATTATTATCACTAGGATTGGCTGGCTCGCCAAGTTTGGGGTAAATAACTTCCAAGGATGGTACTTCACAAAGAGATAGTATAGATGATAGTATATTTTGAGTAGTTCTATATAGATAGGATATAAATAATACAAAATAAAAGAGAGCTCACCTTCAGGATAACAAGGCTCACAGGGGACTCCACCTGGTGGTCAGCCCTTAAATGGGGTTTAGGAGAGGTGGAGCCAAACTCCACCCCTTCCAATGACAAAGGTATATCACCTTCACTTGTGGGCCCATGGCTGGCTTGGTGCTCATCTCAGGCTACCAATCAGTGGTTCAGGTAGTGATTGAGCAGTTCCCATACCCTCCACATTTTATCTGTGCCTTTTAAATTTATTCCACTCCTTTTCATTACATTTTGCTCTTTCCACTCCTCTCTGCTCCATTCCATTACATTTACCTCCTCACCATTTCATTACCCTTTAAATTTTACTCCACTACATTTCATTACTTTTCACTCTACTGCACTCACTCCACCCCAGCCTACTCCACTCGATTACATTTACCTACACACTATTTCATTACCTTTTCAATTTTACTCCTCTCAATTTTGTTATATTTCACTCCATTCAGTGCATTTCACTCCTCTCCACTTCACTCCTTTCTGATATCTTATTTAGTAAATTAGCTTTCCTCCTCAGATCATTGCGGCTGTTTTGTTCTTAGGTCCACTCCTCTCCATTACATTATGTTTCTCTCCTCTCTTCTCCACTTCATTACGTTTTACACCACACTTCTAGCACAATTACATTTCACTCCACTCCCCTCCTTTCTAATAAATTTCACTCCACAAATTTCCATTCCATTTCGCTCCACTTCATTCCATGTCAAATTTGACTCCACTCTTCACCTTTCCATTTCATTTCACTCCATTTTTCTCTGCTCCACTTCTCTCCATTCCATTAAATTTCTTTCCACTAAATTCAATTTCATTTCAACACACTCTTCACCATTCTATTAAATATCATTTCATTTTTCTGTACACCACTCCTCTCCATTCCATTAAATTTCCTTCTTCTCTTCTCCACTACGTTCTATTTCTGTCCACTCTTCTCCATACCATAACATTTCTCTACATTCTTCTCCATTCCATTACTTTTCACTCTACTCCACTCAATTGCTTTACATTTCACGCCACTCCTCACCATTCCATTACATTTTATTCCATTTTTTTTTACGCCACTCAACTCCATTCCATTACATTTAACTCCACTACATTTAATTACATTTCTTTCCAATCGTAATCATTCCATTACATTTCACTCTATTTTTCTCTCCTCCACTTCTCTCCATTCCATTACATTTCACTCCACTACATTCCATTATATTTCTCTCCACTCTTCACCATTTCACTAAATTTCACTCAATTTTTCTCTACTGCACTCTTCTCCACACCATTTCATTTCTTTCCACTCATCTCCCCGCAATTCTATATCTCTCCACTTTACTCCACACCATTACTTTTCTCTACTTTTCTGTCCGTTCCATTACATTCGAATTGGCCTATAGCTGTCATTGATTTCAAAGACTGTTTTTTTACCATTTCGCTTAATCCAAAAGACACACCAAGATTTGCTTTCTCAGTGCCCTCCATCAACCAATAAAGCCCTGCTCAGCGGTATCACTGGACTGTGTTACCACAAGGAATGCTTAATAGTCCAACGATATGTCAACTGACTGTAGCAAATGCATTACAACCAGTACGAAAAGCTAGACCCCACGTCCTTATTTATCATTACATGGATGATATATTAATTGCAGCAGAACGAGAATAGAGTCTAAAGGACACTGTAATGCTCGTAAGGCTGGCAGTTCAATCTGTTGGTTTACAAATAGCAGAAGAAAAGGTGCAACTTAGTTCTCTATGGAAATATTTAGGATGGAAAATTCCATCTCACACCATTCAGCCACAAATCCTCAAAATAATACCTCATGTACAGACATTGAATGATCTGCAAAAATTGTTAGGAACCATCAACTGGTTACTACCGCTTTTGGTATTACTACTATTTAGTTGCACCCTCTGTTCAAGCTACTCAAAGGAGACCCGAATTTAACCTCTAAAAGACAGTTAACGCCACAAGCGTTACAATGCTTAGACTGTAATAACATCACTGCAACATCGATATTGCCATCGTGTTTGTTTATCACTACCAGTATCTCTAGTAATAATATCAAATACCTATCAGCCATATAGCTTGTTATGTCAGTGGGATACCTCAAGAAAAGATCCTCTCATTATCCTGGAATGGATATTCTTACCACATACCTTTTCAAAAACCATTGCATCACGAGTAACGTTTGCAATGCTAATACAGGGAGGTCATCATCGTTTACGACTTTTACAAGCCCTTGAACCTGATTGCATCTACATAGCTGCTACTAAAAAAGATTTAGATTGGTTGCTTGCACAGTCACTCACTTTACAAACTGCTATGGCAGGCTATACAGAACAGATCTCCACCCATCCCCCCAAACATCAGTTACTGCATAATTTGAGTGATCTGTCCCTTTCTCCTAATATTTTACTTTCACGTGTTCCAATACCTAATGCTGTTACTGCATTTACAGATGGCTCTAGCAAGACACATAGAAGCCCTGCTGGCACTGCCTATCGCGTCCACCGCTGGCATGTTCCTTTTCTCTCTTCTTTCTGGTGGTTTGCCATTTCTAAAAGGTCAATAGCTAATAATGCGTTTGCTTAGGGAGTTTCTGCTTCTTGTTTACACTTATCTAAAATGGATGTCTGCATGTGTGTAAGTGTGTGTATGTTGGCTAAAACCCTAACCCTCTGTGTTGCTCTGTGTCACGGTGTTATCCGTGACAGTGACTCAAGGGAAACCGAGAAGGGAGAGAGGAGAGAAAAAGAAACTGCGTCAGTGGCCACGCAGCCGTCCGAGCAGAGCCGCGCTCTGGGGGGAGAGGCGAAAACAGTGGGAATTGATGAGTCTTCAAAAAAAAAAGCACGATCTGAGAAGGAACGGTAAATTTACTAAATCTAATAAAATTGAATAATTGAGAGAGAGATAAAATTTCCAAACCAAAAGCTGTGAGCTTACGTTAAGGAGAAAACTGCAGGGGAAGCACACGTGCTGAACCTCCACGGCAGCCCAGAAGAGCGCGCCCAGGCAGAGCACCGCCTGGCATCCTGTGCGGAGCTCCGCTCCTCTGCTGCTCCCAGCAGCATTAACTCCTTAACTGCTGCATGATGATCTGATGTGGAATACCGGCATCAAAACCACAAAACCACAACATAAAACCCCTTATTCCACATCATCACATCATGCTAAACACACATCTATACATAACCAAACAGTAATAACATAAGTTACATAGAAACATATATATATATACATTCATATACATGTAAGTACAGACTGCATTCCCCCAATATCAAATTCCCTTTTGGGACACAACGGACTTCCCCATTTTTATCCATTACCCACCAGGTGCACTCAGGTCCCTGTGCAAAAACGGTTCCACGGAGGGGTTTGCCCTTTCCAGAGGCTGGAAGGACCCACACCGCTTTTCCCAACATGCTCCTCACATGTACCACAGGGACCTTATCTCCCTCTATGGTCTGTAGGGAGCTGGACTGTGTAGGACCCTCTCGGTTGACTGATCCCCTAGTGTTGACCAACCAGGTGGCTTCTGCCAGATGCTTCTCCCAGTGCTTGAATGTCCCACCACCCATTGCTCTCAACGTGGTTTTTAACAACCCGTTGTAGCGTTCGATCTTACTAGCAGCTGGTGCATGGTAGGGGATATGGTAGATCCATTCAATGCCATTTTCTTTGGCCCAGATATCCACAGGAGAATTTTTGAAATGAGTCCCATTATCGGACTCAATTCTCTCTGGAGTGCCATGTCGCCATAGCACTTGTTTCTCAAGCCCTAAGATGGTGTTTCGGGTGGTAACATGGGTTACTGCTTATGTCTCAAGCCACCCAGTGGTCGCCTCCACCATGGTGAGCACATAACGATTACCATCCCGAGTTCGTGGCAAGGTGATATAATCAACCTGCCACGCCTCCCCATATTTATACTTTTCCCATCGCCCTTCCCGCCAGAGGGGTTTCATCCTCTTGGCCTGTTTAATTATGGCACATGTGTCACAGTCATGGATAACCTGTGCAACGGCATCCATAGTTAAGTCCACCCCTCGGTCTCTAGCTCACTTATAGGTCGCATCCCTTCCTTGATGGCCTGAGACTCATGGGCCCACCTTTACACCCAACCTGTTTGTTCGGGCAGGAATGTCTTTCCACAGTTCAGCAGCCCAAATAGGTTTACACTTCCGTTGCCGGTGTCCTGTTCCCACTGCAGCAACCACCCCCATAAAGCATTTGCCACCATCCAAGAATCAGTATAAAGATATAGCATGGGCCACCTCTCCCGTTCAGCCACATCTAAGGCCAGCTGGACAGCCTTTACCTCCGCAAATTGGCTTGACTCTCTTTCACCTTCGGTGGCCTCTGCAACTCGTCGTGTGGGGCTCCACACAGCAGCCTTCCATCTACGATGCTTCCCAACAATATGACACGATCCATCAGTGAAGAGGGCATACGTCTTTTCATTCTCTGGTAGTTCATTATATTGTGGGGCCTCTTTGGTTCGTGGTGTCTCCTCTGATGGTGATGTTCCAAATTTCTTGCCGTCAGGCCAGTCCATGATCACCTCCAGGATTCCTGGACGGTTGAGATTCCCCATCCGAGCTCTCTGTGTAATCAGTGCAATACACTTACTCCAAGTGGCATCAGTAGCATGATGGGTAGAGGGTTAGGGTTAACCTTTCCTTTCCTTTGAACATCCAGTTGAACCTTTCCTTTGAACATCCAGTTCAACACTGGCAAACGAGGTGCCACTACCGATTCACTACCGATTACTTCGGAAGCAGCTCGAACCCCCTCGTACTCGGCTAAGATCTCCTTCTCAATTGGAGTGTAGCACTCCTCTGAACCCCTGTACCCTCTGCTCCAAAATCCAAGGGGTCGGCCTCGGTTCTCCCCAGAGGCTCTATGCCACAGACTCCAAGTGGGACCTTTCTCTCCAGCAGCAGTGTAGAGGATGTTCTTTACATCCGCACTGGCCCCTTCCGGACTGTCCCGTCCGCACGGGCCCCAGGGCCACAGCACGGGCTATCTCCTACTTCATTTGCTCAAAGGCCTGCTGCTGTTCAGGACCCCATGCAAAATTATTCTTTTTTTGAGTCACTTGATAGAAGGGGCTTACTATGAAGCTGTAGTTTGGGATGTGCATACTCCAAAAACCTACTACACCCAGAAAAGACTGTGTCTCTTTCTTGCTAGTGGGTGGTGACATACTGGTGATTTTGTCAATCACATCTCCTGGAATGTGACGACGTCCATCTTGCCATTTTACTCCTAGGAACTGAATTTCTTCGGCAGGTCCCTTCACTTTGTTCCGTTTAATAGCAAAACCAGCACCCAGAAGAATTTGGATTATTCGCTCTCCTTTTTTAAAAACTTCCTCTGCTGTATCACCCCACACAACCATGTCATCAATGTACTGGAGGATATGAATACAGTATGATTGAAAAACAGTTACTGGCTACCTATTCCGCATTACAAGCGGTAGAGCCAATAAACCAAACGGACGAAGTTATAGTCAAGACTACATTGCCAATCCAGGGGTGGGTAAGAGATCTGACCCACCTTCCTAAGACAGGAGTGGCCCAGGCACAGACAGTGGCACGATGGGTCGCCTGTATGGGTATGCTCTATATGGGTAGCCAGAGGAGTAGTCTGTCTTCCTCACCGTTGAAAGAAGAGCTTCAGAAGATTCTTGGCCCAGTAACGTATCATAGTGATGCACCGAAACAAACTTTGGTTGCTCCACCACGGAAGAGTCCTGTCCAGGAAGGAAAATATCCTATCCCTGAAGATGCCTGGTACACGGATGGGTGCAGCAAGGGCAACCCAAGTAAGTGGAGAGCAGTAGCGTACCATCCTGCGACAGACACAATCTGGTTCGAAGAGGGGGATGGTCAAAGCAGCCAGTGGGCAGAGCTGCGGGCGGTGTGGATGGTTATAACCAAAGAACCTGGTGATGGTATCCTGAATATTTTCACAGATAGTTGGGCTGTGTATCGGGGGCTCACTCTTTGAATCGCACAGTGGGCCACCATTGGACTATCCACTCCCAACCGATCTGGGGCAAAGATATGTGGTTAGACATATGGAATGCAGTTAAACACAGAACTGTACGTGTCTACCATGTTTCTGGTCATCAACCCCTACAGTCACCAGGAAATGATGAAGCTGACACACTGGCCCGAGATAGATGGGTTGAGAACTTGCCGTCTGAGAATATCGCTCAGTGGCTACATCAAAAGCTGCTGCATGCTGGGCAGAAGACCATGTGGGCAGCCGCTAAAGCGTGGGGACTGCCTGTACAACTATCGGACATCGCTCAAGCATGCCGAGACTGTGACGCCTGCTCTAAGATAAGACCGAGGTCGTTTCCTGAAACTACACCCATCTTGCTAGAGAACACAATCCTCTACAGAGGTGGCAGGTTGATTATATTGGGCCCCTCCCTCGGTCTGAGGGGGCGAGATATGCCCTAACCTGTGTCGACACCGTGAGTGGGCTAATGCAGGCCTATCCAGTACCAAAAGCCAACCAGGCATATACTATAAAGGCACTCACAAGGCTGATGGCTGCCTACGGGACACTGCAAGTCGTGGAGAGCGACCAAGGAAGTCATTTCACGGGTGCAGTGATACAACGCTGGGCTGAAGAAAATAATATTGAGTGGCGATTCGACTCTCAGTCCCTGCAGGGGTGGACAAATAGACTCCACGAGACCCTGCGGGACCTGAATGAAAGACATAGAGATGGCAGACCCAGTGCCTTGAAAATGTTACAGACAACATGGGCCTCCCAACTTAGAATCCAAATTACGGGCACCGATAATGAGGTGAGACCTCAGATTGGCCGTGAAAACAATCTTCTGCTCCCTGCCCCAGAGGACCTAAAACTAGGTACCAATAAAATAAAATGGCCCTGGAAGGTGCAGGTAGGACCACGATAGTGAGGCCTACTTGCACTTTGGGGGAGATTATTGGAGGTGGGGGGTTCGGTAGCCCCTCCGGTAATAGGTACATGGCCTACTGAAATAATGGTTAACACTCCAGTCTTCATTGCTAAGGGGACCCCTATCATGTCTCTGTGGCAGATCTGGACACCCCCTTTGGTGCCTGATATAGTCGTACAGCCATAGACATCAGGTCAAAGGGTTTGGTACAAGTGGCCAATGCATGCCCCGGTACAAGCTGAAGTGTTAACCCAAGACAGGAATACAGCTTGTATCTTACCCTGGAGGGTGGACCTTCCCCTCTTGGTACCCTTGAAACACGTATATTACTCCCCGTGAGTCTATGAGTCGCCAGAAGGAACTAAACAATGCTGCAGTGTTACAGAGTTGCCATAAGACCATGTGCGGCATCTCCTGATGGTCTAACCAGGACTGATGAAGCATAAGATGCACCTGCACTGTGTGATTGCATGCTTCCAGTAGATACCACCGAGCACTGGCCCAAAGAAGAGCTCGACTGATATGCCAATCACTCATCTCGGATTATATGCGTCGCGACGGGCAATTATGTAAGCGTTGCGATGTATTGGGTCTCTGTATCAAGGGGGCTCACCTCATGGTTGCGTGATCAATGGTTCATGCTGTGAAGGGGTGGAGTGTATGGGAACTTCTGAATCACGGCCTGAACCACTGATTGGTCACCTGAGATGAGCACTGAGTCAGCCATGGGGGCACAGGTGAAGGTGATATACCTGTGTGAGTGGAAGGGGTGGATCCTGGCTAAACCTCTCCCAAGCCCCATTTAAGGGCTGACCACCACTTGGGAAGGATATCTTCTGTTTGTTGTAGGGACTAGAAATGCCTGAACCTTGTCTACGATGGCATTAGGTAGCACTTTGGACTTTCCTGACCAGACTACCCCTAGAAATTTTACGGACAGTCCTGGACCTTGCTCTTTTTGAGGATTGATAGCCCCTCCTCTTTCACTTAGGAAGGCAGTTAATGAATCTGCTGCCTCCCCTACTGCTTCCAGTGAGTCGGATGTTAACAGGAGGTCATCAATATAGTGGTATAGGTTCACATTGTTCGTTTTTCTCCAATCAGCCAGGTCACGTGCCACCAAATTATGACAGTATGTTGGTGAGTGCACGTACCCCTGTGGCAAGACCTGAAAGGTCCACTGCCTGCCTCCCCACGTAAATGCAAATTGATCTTGTGATTCTTTAGCAATAGGTATGCTAAAAAATGCATTTGCTAAAGCCGGGACACAATGGTAGGTTTTAATTTCCCTACTAAGAGTGTCCATTAAGGTGGCAATATTGGGTACGGCCGCATGGATGGGCGGCGTGACCTTATTCAGTTCCCTATAATCCACCGTCATTCTCCATGTTCCATACTACTTCAGTACTGGCCATATGGGGGTATTATTTGGGCTGTGTGCAGGTCTTATAATACCTACTTTCTCTAATTCCTGCACAGTCTTTGGTATTTCTTCTTGCCCCCCTCCCCCTGGGAGTCTGTACTGTCTTACATTAGTAATTGTTTCAGCAAACAAATGGGCTCATGTTTCTCATGGCCCCTCAATATTGTCCGTATTGCCCGGATACTAATGTACCTCTGCCGCAGTCTGAACTCTCCCACAGTGTTCTGGAGAGCCAGACGCCATAGAATGTCTATACCCAAGATATATTCTGGAATTGGGGCAATAGACATCTTATACTCCCTGGGCGGGAGACGTCCAACCCCCAATTTTAACCACGTCTGGGTGACTGGAATAGTCTGTCCCCCAAACCCACCAACCATCACTAATACCCTTAAATTTTGTTGGGTCTCCATATATAATTGACGTTTCTGAGCCGGTATCTGTGGGAATACAAAAAGTATATTTAGAGCTGCAGCTGTGCAACAGGATAAACAACATGAGAAAGGAAGGCTGAGAACCAAGGACACTTCCAGAAGAAGAGGAAAACAAGTTCAAGTAAGCTGCTAATTGGAGGAAGAGTGCATGACTTGGGAAAATTCACAGCCCTGATTGGATCATCGCCTGTATGCACCGTTAAGGACTGTTTTGCGAAGTTACATTGTTGATATGTAAAGGCGGGTGGGAAAGTTACAAGAGAGAAATTGTGAAAGTATATAAAGGATGTTAAAATCTGTAATAAATGATTTGGATCGTTCACATCTGAGTCCGTGCTTGAGACACTGCAGGTATCCACTAGAACCATCACCTTCTGTATATTTGTCTTAGACCAGAATATTGTCAGTTCTACATAGGGCCTTCGGTCACACCCGGAGGCCCTATGGGGACCAGAGTTTTTTGTTAATCCATGAACTTTGCCAGATCCAAATCTTTTGCCACAGGTTGCTCAGGCACTGTAGCCTGCGACACCTGCAGATGTTTTTTACTTCTGTTTGGTATTATGTAATCTGCCAGATTCCAGGTTGTTGTCTGTGTTTCTTGTATAATTCATACTCCCGATTTTCTGGGAGCACTCTGAAATTTCTGATCATTCCTAAGCTGTTACCACAGCTGTAACAAAACATGGTCGGGTTTCCCATCAATTTTGGTAAACGCAACCCCAGCCTGTATGAGGTCTATAAACATAGTCCCCGTACTGGGCCTGATCAGGGTAACCATTGAGCAGGCTTTTTAATTTTAATAGGGAAGGCCTCAGTTTCTTCCACTACACGAAAATTGCGCCTGGTTCTTATGAGCTCTGTCTCCCCTAAGTCTGCCACTAAATGGGCTGCCTGCTGTACGATGGCCTCTGATGCCACCAACGGATTTAATATGGAAACTAGCATCCCGTATAGGTGGGAGGGGGACTGCTGCAGTCTTAGATCTCTCATGCCCTCTGTAAATTTCTCTGTATCGGGGCTTTCAAAAGCGTCTGCGTACATAGCCTCCCTCATACTTAGTTCTTGGATGTATGCCTGAAGATACATACACTCCATAGAGGACCACAAACCAGTATTGAGAGGAATATCGGTTTTGTTAGGCCACGTTAGGCAGCATGCTGCCATTAACCAATCTATAATAGAATGGTTTTCATCATTGTAGTGGACGGCTGCATATAACCTTTGTCTCAAGGCCGAGGTTATTTTTATGGACGCTAATTTTGACATTTCTGTCCCATTCACTAAAACACTTTCACCTCCTGCATCCCATAGCCTTAGGAGCCATGATGGTATGCTTTCCCTTGGTTTTTGGTGGAACCGCTCTACTAGGTTCATCAACTCATTTAGCTGTATATGGACAAGCTGTCACATGGAGGTAGGTTTCAGCAGGGGGCCATTAGTCAGGAGGCACCCCTGCTGGTCTATCTTGTACCTTCTTTATTTTTTGAGTTATAATAGTCCGAATCTCGAATGGGTCCATCATAGATGGAGTTTCAAGATCTGCCTTAGAGTTCTTTTTTCCTGACATATCTAAGTCTGCCTCCTCTGATTTTTGGACATCCTCTACCGCTATACTCCGTATTTGTCTTGTGGGGACATTAAGGCCAGGTTTTTTGGTTGTTAATGTACCCAGCTGTTGCTCAAGTTTCTCAATACGCTCTCTTAATAATTGGTTTTCAGTTACCATGTTAATAGTTGCAGCATCTAATTTAAGTATGGCCATTACTGCAGGCCAGACTACTGCAGAGGCGGCTAGCCGCCACTCCTAGGTAACGAGTATGTCCTTATCTAATCCTAGAAAGTAGTCAGTCAAATAAGATGGGGAGGGAGAGGCAGTATCTGGAACCCGCATGGGTCCCCATTTCTCAATAATGGATGCCAACCCATAGTAGGGCGACCCCATGAACCCTGGAATTAGACCAGAGATTGCCTGTTCTATGGGGGTAACGTTCTCCCCCCTGGCCCATTTAAGCATATTCCAAATGAAGGACATGTTTGGTAAGTATGAATTATTATCACTAGGATTGGCTGGCTCGCCAAGTTTGGGGTAAATAACTTCCAAGGATGGTACTTCACAAAGAGATAGTATAGATGATAGTATATTTTGAGTAGTTCTATATAGATAGGATATAAATAATACAAAATAAAAGAGAGCTCACCTTCAGGATAACAAGGCTCACAGGGGACTCCACCTGGTGGTCAGCCCTTAAATGGGGTTTAGGAGAGGTGGAGCCAAACTCCACCCCTTCCAATGACAAAGGTATATCACCTTCACTTGTGGGCCCATGGCTGGCTTGGTGCTCATCTCAGGCTACCAATCAGTGGTTCAGGTAGTGATTGAGCAGTTCCCATACCCTCCACATTTTATCTGTGCCTTTTAAATTTATTCCACTCCTTTTCATTACATTTTGCTCTTTCCACTCCTCTCTGCTCCATTCCATTACATTTACCTCCTCACCATTTCATTACCCTTTAAATTTTACTCCACTACATTTCATTACTTTTCACTCTACTGCACTCACTCCACCCCAGCCTACTCCACTCGATTACATTTACCTACACACTATTTCATTACCTTTTCAATTTTACTCCTCTCAATTTTGTTATATTTCACTCCATTCAGTGCATTTCACTCCTCTCCACTTCACTCCTTTCTGATATCTTATTTAGTAAATTAGCTTTCCTCCTCAGATCATTGCGGCTGTTTTGTTCTTAGGTCCACTCCTCTCCATTACATTATGTTTCTCTCCTCTCTTCTCCACTTCATTACGTTTTACACCACACTTCTAGCACAATTACATTTCACTCCACTCCCCTCCTTTCTAATAAATTTCACTCCACAAATTTCCATTCCATTTCGCTCCACTTCATTCCATGTCAAATTTGACTCCACTCTTCACCTTTCCATTTCATTTCACTCCATTTT
This sequence comes from Cyrtonyx montezumae, assembly GCF_038088225.1. Classification (NCBI taxonomy): domain Eukaryota; kingdom Metazoa; phylum Chordata; class Aves; order Galliformes; family Odontophoridae; genus Cyrtonyx; species Cyrtonyx montezumae. The sequence continues at coordinate 180,822 of NW_027072097.1, read as the reverse complement.
TCTCTGCTCCACTTCTCTCCATTCCATTAAATTTCTTTCCACTAAATTCAATTTCATTTCAACACACTCTTCACCATTCTATTAAATATCATTTCATTTTTCTGTACACCACTCCTCTCCATTCCATTAAATTTCCTTCTTCTCTTCTCCACTACGTTCTATTTCTGTCCACTCTTCTCCATACCATAACATTTCTCTACATTCTTCTCCATTCCATTACTTTTCACTCTACTCCACTCAATTGCTTTACATTTCACGCCACTCCTCACCATTCCATTACATTTTATTCCATTTTTTTTTACGCCACTCAACTCCATTCCATTACATTTAACTCCACTACATTTAATTACATTTCTTTCCAATCGTAATCATTCCATTACATTTCACTCTATTTTTCTCTCCTCCACTTCTCTCCATTCCATTACATTTCACTCCACTACATTCCATTATATTTCTCTCCACTCTTCACCATTTCACTAAATTTCACTCAATTTTTCTCTACTGCACTCTTCTCCACACCATTTCATTTCTTTCCACTCATCTCCCCGCAATTCTATATCTCTCCACTTTACTCCACACCATTACTTTTCTCTACTTTTCTGTCCGTTCCATTACATTCGAATTGGCCTATAGCTGTCATTGATTTCAAAGACTGTTTTTTTACCATTTCGCTTAATCCAAAAGACACACCAAGATTTGCTTTCTCAGTGCCCTCCATCAACCAATAAAGCCCTGCTCAGCGGTATCACTGGACTGTGTTACCACAAGGAATGCTTAATAGTCCAACGATATGTCAACTGACTGTAGCAAATGCATTACAACCAGTACGAAAAGCTAGACCCCACGTCCTTATTTATCATTACATGGATGATATATTAATTGCAGCAGAACGAGAATAGAGTCTAAAGGACACTGTAATGCTCGTAAGGCTGGCAGTTCAATCTGTTGGTTTACAAATAGCAGAAGAAAAGGTGCAACTTAGTTCTCTATGGAAATATTTAGGATGGAAAATTCCATCTCACACCATTCAGCCACAAATCCTCAAAATAATACCTCATGTACAGACATTGAATGATCTGCAAAAATTGTTAGGAACCATCAACTGGTTACTACCGCTTTTGGTATTACTACTATTTAGTTGCACCCTCTGTTCAAGCTACTCAAAGGAGACCCGAATTTAACCTCTAAAAGACAGTTAACGCCACAAGCGTTACAATGCTTAGACTGTAATAACATCACTGCAACATCGATATTGCCATCGTGTTTGTTTATCACTACCAGTATCTCTAGTAATAATATCAAATACCTATCAGCCATATAGCTTGTTATGTCAGTGGGATACCTCAAGAAAAGATCCTCTCATTATCCTGGAATGGATATTCTTACCACATACCTTTTCAAAAACCATTGCATCACGAGTAACGTTTGCAATGCTAATACAGGGAGGTCATCATCGTTTACGACTTTTACAAGCCCTTGAACCTGATTGCATCTACATAGCTGCTACTAAAAAAGATTTAGATTGGTTGCTTGCACAGTCACTCACTTTACAAACTGCTATGGCAGGCTATACAGAACAGATCTCCACCCATCCCCCCAAACATCAGTTACTGCATAATTTGAGTGATCTGTCCCTTTCTCCTAATATTTTACTTTCACGTGTTCCAATACCTAATGCTGTTACTGCATTTACAGATGGCTCTAGCAAGACACATAGAAGCCCTGCTGGCACTGCCTATCGCGTCCACCGCTGGCATGTTCCTTTTCTCTCTTCTTTCTGGTGGTTTGCCATTTCTAAAAGGTCAATAGCTAATAATGCGTTTGCTTAGGGAGTTTCTGCTTCTTGTTTACACTTATCTAAAATGGATGTCTGCATGTGTGTAAGTGTGTGTATGTTGGCTAAAACCCTAACCCTCTGTGTTGCTCTGTGTCACGGTGTTATCCGTGACAGTGACTCAAGGGAAACCGAGAAGGGAGAGAGGAGAGAAAAAGAAACTGCGTCAGTGGCCACGCAGCCGTCCGAGCAGAGCCGCGCTCTGGGGGGAGAGGCGAAAACAGTGGGAATTGATGAGTCTTCAAAAAAAAAAGCACGATCTGAGAAGGAACGGTAAATTTACTAAATCTAATAAAATTGAATAATTGAGAGAGAGATAAAATTTCCAAACCAAAAGCTGTGAGCTTACGTTAAGGAGAAAACTGCAGGGGAAGCACACGTGCTGAACCTCCACGGCAGCCCAGAAGAGCGCGCCCAGGCAGAGCACCGCCTGGCATCCTGTGCGGAGCTCCGCTCCTCTGCTGCTCCCAGCAGCATTAACTCCTTAACTGCTGCATGATGATCTGATGTGGAATACCGGCATCAAAACCACAAAACCACAACATAAAACCCCTTATTCCACATCATCACATCATGCTAAACACACATCTATACATAACCAAACAGTAATAACATAAGTTACATAGAAACATATATATATATACATTCATATACATGTAAGTACAGACTGCATTCCCCCAATATCAAATTCCCTTTTGGGACACAACGGACTTCCCCATTTTTATCCATTACCCACCAGGTGCACTCAGGTCCCTGTGCAAAAACGGTTCCACGGAGGGGTTTGCCCTTTCCAGAGGCTGGAAGGACCCACACCGCTTTTCCCAACATGCTCCTCACATGTACCACAGGGACCTTATCTCCCTCTATGGTCTGTAGGGAGCTGGACTGTGTAGGACCCTCTCGGTTGACTGATCCCCTAGTGTTGACCAACCAGGTGGCTTCTGCCAGATGCTTCTCCCAGTGCTTGAATGTCCCACCACCCATTGCTCTCAACGTGGTTTTTAACAACCCGTTGTAGCGTTCGATCTTACTAGCAGCTGGTGCATGGTAGGGGATATGGTAGATCCATTCAATGCCATTTTCTTTGGCCCAGATATCCACAGGAGAATTTTTGAAATGAGTCCCATTATCGGACTCAATTCTCTCTGGAGTGCCATGTCGCCATAGCACTTGTTTCTCAAGCCCTAAGATGGTGTTTCGGGTGGTAACATGGGTTACTGCTTATGTCTCAAGCCACCCAGTGGTCGCCTCCACCATGGTGAGCACATAACGATTACCATCCCGAGTTCGTGGCAAGGTGATATAATCAACCTGCCACGCCTCCCCATATTTATACTTTTCCCATCGCCCTTCCCGCCAGAGGGGTTTCATCCTCTTGGCCTGTTTAATTATGGCACATGTGTCACAGTCATGGATAACCTGTGCAACGGCATCCATAGTTAAGTCCACCCCTCGGTCTCTAGCTCACTTATAGGTCGCATCCCTTCCTTGATGGCCTGAGACTCATGGGCCCACCTTTACACCCAACCTGTTTGTTCGGGCAGGAATGTCTTTCCACAGTTCAGCAGCCCAAATAGGTTTACACTTCCGTTGCCGGTGTCCTGTTCCCACTGCAGCAACCACCCCCATAAAGCATTTGCCACCATCCAAGAATCAGTATAAAGATATAGCATGGGCCACCTCTCCCGTTCAGCCACATCTAAGGCCAGCTGGACAGCCTTTACCTCCGCAAATTGGCTTGACTCTCTTTCACCTTCGGTGGCCTCTGCAACTCGTCGTGTGGGGCTCCACACAGCAGCCTTCCATCTACGATGCTTCCCAACAATATGACACGATCCATCAGTGAAGAGGGCATACGTCTTTTCATTCTCTGGTAGTTCATTATATTGTGGGGCCTCTTTGGTTCGTGGTGTCTCCTCTGATGGTGATGTTCCAAATTTCTTGCCGTCAGGCCAGTCCATGATCACCTCCAGGATTCCTGGACGGTTGAGATTCCCCATCCGAGCTCTCTGTGTAATCAGTGCAATACACTTACTCCAAGTGGCATCAGTAGCATGATGGGTAGAGGGTTAGGGTTAACCTTTCCTTTCCTTTGAACATCCAGTTGAACCTTTCCTTTGAACATCCAGTTCAACACTGGCAAACGAGGTGCCACTACCGATTCACTACCGATTACTTCGGAAGCAGCTCGAACCCCCTCGTACTCGGCTAAGATCTCCTTCTCAATTGGAGTGTAGCACTCCTCTGAACCCCTGTACCCTCTGCTCCAAAATCCAAGGGGTCGGCCTCGGTTCTCCCCAGAGGCTCTATGCCACAGACTCCAAGTGGGACCTTTCTCTCCAGCAGCAGTGTAGAGGATGTTCTTTACATCCGCACTGGCCCCTTCCGGACTGTCCCGTCCGCACGGGCCCCAGGGCCACAGCACGGGCTATCTCCTACTTCATTTGCTCAAAGGCCTGCTGCTGTTCAGGACCCCATGCAAAATTATTCTTTTTTTTGAGTCACTTGATAGAAGGGGCTTACTATGAAGCTGTAGTTTGGGATGTGCATACTCCAAAAACCTACTACACCCAGAAAAGACTGTGTCTCTTTCTTGCTAGTGGGTGGTGACATACTGGTGATTTTGTCAATCACATCTCCTGGAATGTGACGACGTCCATCTTGCCATTTTACTCCTAGGAACTGAATTTCTTCGGCAGGTCCCTTCACTTTGTTCCGTTTAATAGCAAAACCAGCACCCAGAAGAATTTGGATTATTCGCTCTCCTTTTTTAAAAACTTCCTCTGCTGTATCACCCCACACAACCATGTCATCAATGTACTGGAGGATATGAATACAGTATGATTGAAAAACAGTTACTGGCTACCTATTCCGCATTACAAGCGGTAGAGCCAATAAACCAAACGGACGAAGTTATAGTCAAGACTACATTGCCAATCCAGGGGTGGGTAAGAGATCTGACCCACCTTCCTAAGACAGGAGTGGCCCAGGCACAGACAGTGGCACGATGGGTCGCCTGTATGGGTATGCTCTATATGGGTAGCCAGAGGAGTAGTCTGTCTTCCTCACCGTTGAAAGAAGAGCTTCAGAAGATTCTTGGCCCAGTAACGTATCATAGTGATGCACCGAAACAAACTTTTGTTGCTCCACCACGGAAGAGTCCTGTCCAGGAAGGAAAATATCCTATCCCTGAAGATGCCTGGTACACGGATGGGTGCAGCAAGGGCAACCCAAGTAAGTGGAGAGCAGTAGCGTACCATCCTGCGACAGACACAATCTGGTTCGAAGAGGGGGATGGTCAAAGCAGCCAGTGGGCAGAGCTGCGGGCGGTGTGGATGGTTATATCCAAAGAACCTGGTGATGGTATCCTGAATATTTTCACAGATAGTTGGGCTGTGTATCGGGGGCTCACTCTTTGAATCGCACAGTGGGCCACCATTGGACTATCCACTCCCAACCGATCTGGGGCAAAGATATGTGGTTAGACATATGGAATGCAGTTAAACACAGAACTGTACGTGTCTACCATGTTTCTGGTCATCAACCCCTACAGTCACCAGGAAATGATGAAGCTGACACACTGGCCCGAGATAGATGGGTTGAGAACTTGCCGTCTGAGAATATCGCTCAGTGGCTACATCAAAAGCTGCTGCATGCTGGGCAGAAGACCATGTGGGCAGCCGCTAAAGCGTGGGGACTGCCTGTACAACTATCGGACATCGCTCAAGCATGCCGAGACTGTGACGCCTGCTCTAAGATAAGACCGAGGTCGTTTCCTGAAACTACACCCATCTTGCTAGAGAACACAATCCTCTACAGAGGTGGCAGGTTGATTATATTGGGCCCCTCCCTCGGTCTGAGGGGGCGAGATATGCCCTAACCTGTGTCGACACCGTGAGTGGGCTAATGCAGGCCTATCCAGTACCAAAAGCCAACCAGGCATATACTATAAAGGCACTCACAAGGCTGATGGCTGCCTACGGGACACTGCAAGTCGTGGAGAGCGACCAAGGAAGTCATTTCACGGGTGCAGTGATACAACGCTGGGCTGAAGAAAATAATATTGAGTGGCGATTCGACTCTCAGTCCCTGCAGGGGTGGACAAATAGACTCCACGAGACCCTGCGGGACCTGAATGAAAGACATAGAGATGGCAGACCCAGTGCCTTGAAAATGTTACAGACAACATGGGCCTCCCAACTTAGAATCCAAATTACGGGCACCGATAATGAGGTGAGACCTCAGATTGGCCGTGAAAACAATCTTCTGCTCCCTGCCCCAGAGGACCTAAAACTAGGTACCAATAAAATAAAATGGCCCTGGAAGGTGCAGGTAGGACCACGATAGTGAGGCCTACTTGCACTTTGGGGGAGATTATTGGAGGTGGGGGGTTCGGTAGCCCCTCCGGTAATAGGTACATGGCCTACTGAAATAATGGTTAACACTCCAGTCTTCATTGCTAAGGGGACCCCTATCATGTCTCTGTGGCAGATCTGGACACCCCCTTTGGTGCCTGATATAGTCGTACAGCCATAGACATCAGGTCAAAGGGTTTGGTACAAGTGGCCAATGCATGCCCCGGTACAAGCTGAAGTGTTAACCCAAGACAGGAATACAGCTTGTATCTTACCCTGGAGGGTGGACCTTCCCCTCTTGGTACCCTTGAAACACGTATATTACTCCCCGTGAGTCTATGAGTCGCCAGAAGGAACTAAACAATGCTGCAGTGTTACAGAGTTGCCATAAGACCATGTGCGGCATCTCCTGATGGTCTAACCAGGACTGATGAAGCATAAGATGCACCTGCACTGTGTGATTGCATGCTTCCAGTAGATACCACCGAGCACTGGCCCAAAGAAGAGCTCGACTGATATGCCAATCACTCATCTCGGATTATATGCGTCGCGACGGGCAATTATGTAAGCGTTGCGATGTATTGGGTCTCTGTATCAAGGGGGCTCACCTCATGGTTGCGTGATCAATGGTTCATGCTGTGAAGGGGTGGAGTGTATGGGAACTTCTGAATCACGGCCTGAACCACTGATTGGTCACCTGAGATGAGCACTGAGTCAGCCATGGGGGCACAGGTGAAGGTGATATACCTGTGTGAGTGGAAGGGGTGGATCCTGGCTAAACCTCTCCCAAGCCCCATTTAAGGGCTGACCACCACTTGGGAAGGATATCTTCTGTTTGTTGTAGGGACTAGAAATGCCTGAACCTTGTCTACGATGGCATTAGGTAGCACTTTGGACTTTCCTGACCAGACTACCCCTAGAAATTTTACGGACAGTCCTGGACCTTGCTCTTTTTGAGGATTGATAGCCCCTCCTCTTTCACTTAGGAAGGCAGTTAATGAATCTGCTGCCTCCCCTACTGCTTCCAGTGAGTCGGATGTTAACAGGAGGTCATCAATATAGTGGTATAGGTTCACATCGTTCGTTTTTCTCCAATCAGCCAGGTCACGTGCCACCAAATTATGACAGTATGTTGGTGAGTGCACGTACCCCTGTGGCAAGACCTGAAAGGTCCACTGCCTGCCTCCCCACGTAAATGCAAATTGATCTTGTGATTCTTTAGCAATAGGTATGCTAAAAAATGCATTTGCTAAAGCCGGGACACAATGGTAGGTTTTAATTTCCCTACTAAGAGTGTCCATTAAGGTGGCAATATTGGGTACGGCCGCATGGATGGGCGGCGTGACCTTATTCAGTTCCCTATAATCCACCGTCATTCTCCATGTTCCATACTACTTCAGTACTGGCCATATGGGGGTATTATTTGGGCTGTGTGCAGGTCTTATAATACCTACTTTCTCTAATTCCTGCACAGTCTTTGGTATTTCTTCTTGCCCCCCTCCCCCTGGGAGTCTGTACTGTCTTACATTAGTAATTGTTTCAGCAAACAAATGGGCTCATGTTTCTCATGGCCCCTCAATATTGTCCGTATTGCCCGGATACTAATGTACCTCTGCCGCAGTCTGAACTCTCCCACAGTGTTCTGGAGAGCCAGACGCCATAGAATGTCTATACCCAAGATATATTCTGGAATTGGGGCAATAGACATCTTATACTCCCTGGGCGGGAGACGTCCAACCCCCAATTTTAACCACGTCTGGGTGACTGGAATAGTCTGTCCCCCAAACCCACCAACCATCACTAATACCCTTAAATTTTGTTGGGTCTCCATATATAATTGACGTTTCTGAGCCGGTATCTGTGGGAATACAAAAAGTATATTTAGAGCTGCAGCTGTGCAACAGGATAAACAACATGAGAAAGGAAGGCTGAGAACCAAGGACACTTCCAGAAGAAGAGGAAAACAAGTTCAAGTAAGCTGCTAATTGGAGGAAGAGTGCATGACTTGGGAAAATTCACAGCCCTGATTGGATCATCGCCTGTATGCACCGTTAAGGACTGTTTTGCGAAGTTACATTGTTGATATGTAAAGGCGGGTGGGAAAGTTACAAGAGAGAAATTGTGAAAGTATATAAAGGATGTTAAAATCTGTAATAAATGATTTGGATCGTTCACATCTGAGTCCGTGCTTGAGACACTGCAGGTATCCACTAGAACCATCACCTTCTGTATATTTGTCTTAGACCAGAATATTGTCAGTTCTACATAGGGCCTTCGGTCACACCCGGAGGCCCTATGGGGACCAGAGTTTTTTGTTAATCCATGAACTTTGCCAGATCCAAATCTTTTGCCACAGGTTGCTCAGGCACTGTAGCCTGCGACACCTGCAGATGTTTTTTACTTCTGTTTGGTATTATGTAATCTGCCAGATTCCAGGTTGTTGTCTGTGTTTCTTGTATAATTCATACTCCCGATTTTCTGGGAGCACTCTGAAATTTCTGATCATTCCTAAGCTGTTACCACAGCTGTAACAAAACATGGTCGGGTTTCCCATCAATTTTGGTAAACGCAACCCCAGCCTGTATGAGGTCTATAAACATAGTCCCCGTACTGGGCCTGATCAGGGTAACCATTGAGCAGGCTTTTTAATTTTAATAGGGAAGGCCTCAGTTTCTTCCACTACACGAAAATTGCGCCTGGTTCTTATGAGCTCTGTCTCCCCTAAGTCTGCCACTAAATGGGCTGCCTGCTGTACGATGGCCTCTGATGCCACCAACGGATTTAATATGGAAACTAGCATCCCGTATAGGTGGGAGGGGGACTGCTGCAGTCTTAGATCTCTCATGCCCTCTGTAAATTTCTCTGTATCGGGGCTTTCAAAAGCGTCTGCGTACATAGCCTCCCTCATACTTAGTTCTTGGATGTATGCCTGAAGATACATACACTCCATAGAGGACCACAAACCAGTATTGAGAGGAATATCGGTTTTGTTAGGCCACGTTAGGCAGCATGCTGCCATTAACCAATCTATAATAGAATGGTTTTCATCATTGTAGTGGACGGCTGCATATAACCTTTGTCTCAAGGCCGAGGTTATTTTTATGGACGCTAATTTTGACATTTCTGTCCCATTCACTAAAACACTTTCACCTCCTGCATCCCATAGCCTTAGGAGCCATGATGGTATGCTTTCCCTTGGTTTTTGGTGGAACCGCTCTACTAGGTTCATCAACTCATTTAGCTGTATATGGACAAGCTGTCACATGGAGGTAGGTTTCAGCAGGGGGCCATTAGTCAGGAGGCACCCCTGCTGGTCTATCTTGTACCTTCTTTATTTTTTGAGTTATAATAGTCCGAATCTCGAATGGGTCCATCATAGATGGAGTTTCAAGATCTGCCTTAGAGTTCTTTTTTCCTGACATATCTAAGTCTGCCTCCTCTGATTTTTGGACATCCTCTACCGCTATACTCCGTATTTGTCTTGTGGGGACATTAAGGCCAGGTTTTTTGGTTGTTAATGTACCCAGCTGTTGCTCAAGTTTCTCAATACGCTCTCTTAATAATTGGTTTTCAGTTACCATGTTAATAGTTGCAGCATCTAATTTAAGTATGGCCATTACTGCAGGCCAGACTACTGCAGAGGCGGCTAGCCGCCACTCCTAGGTAACGAGTATGTCCTTATCTAATCCTAGAAAGTAGTCAGTCAAATAAGATGGGGAGGGAGAGGCAGTATCTGGAACCCGCATGGGTCCCCATTTCTCAATAATGGATGCCAACCCATAGTAGGGCGACCCCATGAACCCTGGAATTAGACCAGAGATTGCCTGTTCTATGGGGGTAACGTTCTCCCCCCTGGCCCATTTAAGCATATTCCAAATGAAGGACATGTTTGGTAAGTATGAATTATTATCACTAGGATTGGCTGGCTCGCCAAGTTTGGGGTAAATAACTTCCAAGGATGGTACTTCACAAAGAGATAGTATAGATGATAGTATATTTTGAGTAGTTCTATATAGATAGGATATAAATAATACAAAATAAAAGAGAGCTCACCTTCAGGATAACAAGGCTCACAGGGGACTCCACCTGGTGGTCAGCCCTTAAATGGGGTTTAGGAGAGGTGGAGCCAAACTCCACCCCTTCCAATGACAAAGGTATATCACCTTCACTTGTGGGCCCATGGCTGGCTTGGTGCTCATCTCAGGCTACCAATCAGTGGTTCAGGTAGTGATTGAGCAGTTCCCATACCCTCCACATTTTATCTGTGCCTTTTAAATTTATTCCACTCCTTTTCATTACATTTTGCTCTTTCCACTCCTCTCTGCTCCATTCCATTACATTTACCTCCTCACCATTTCATTACCCTTTAAATTTTACTCCACTACATTTCATTACTTTTCACTCTACTGCACTCACTCCACCCCAGCCTACTCCACTCGATTACATTTACCTACACACTATTTCATTACCTTTTCAATTTTACTCCTCTCAATTTTGTTATATTTCACTCCATTCAGTGCATTTCACTCCTCTCCACTTCACTCCTTTCTGATATCTTATTTAGTAAATTAGCTTTCCTCCTCAGATCATTGCGGCTGTTTTGTTCTTAGGTCCACTCCTCTCCATTACATTATGTTTCTCTCCTCTCTTCTCCACTTCATTACGTTTTACACCACACTTCTAGCACAATTACATTTCACTCCACTCCCCTCCTTTCTAATAAATTTCACTCCACAAATTTCCATTCCATTTCGCTCCACTTCATTCCATGTCAAATTTGACTCCACTCTTCACCTTTCCATTTCATTTCACTCCATTTTTCTCTGCTCCACTTCTCTCCATTCCATTAAATTTCTTTCCACTAAATTCAATTTCATTTCAACACACTCTTCACCATTCTATTAAATATCATTTCATTTTTCTGTACACCACTCCTCTCCATTCCATTAAATTTCCTTCTTCTCTTCTCCACTACGTTCTATTTCTGTCCACTCTTCTCCATACCATAACATTTCTCTACATTCTTCTCCATTCCATTACTTTTCACTCTACTCCACTCAATTGCTTTACATTTCACGCCACTCCTCACCATTCCATTACATTTTATTCCATTTTTTTTTACGCCACTCAACTCCATTCCATTACATTTAACTCCACTACATTTAATTACATTTCTTTCCAATCGTAATCATTCCATTACATTTCACTCTATTTTTCTCTCCTCCACTTCTCTCCATTCCATTACATTTCACTCCACTACATTCCATTATATTTCTCTCCACTCTTCACCATTTCACTAAATTTCACTCAATTTTTCTCTACTGCACTCTTCTCCACACCATTTCATTTCTTTCCACTCATCTCCCCGCAATTCTATATCTCTCCACTTTACTCCACACCATTACTTTTCTCTACTTTTCTGTCCGTTCCATTACATTCGAATTGGCCTATAGCTGTCATTGATTTCAAAGACTGTTTTTTTACCATTTCGCTTAATCCAAAAGACACACCAAGATTTGCTTTCTCAGTGCCCTCCATCAACCAATAAAGCCCTGCTCAGCGGTATCACTGGACTGTGTTACCACAAGGAATGCTTAATAGTCCAACGATATGTCAACTGACTGTAGCAAATGCATTACAACCAGTACGAAAAGCTAGACCCCACGTCCTTATTTATCATTACATGGATGATATATTAATTGCAGCAGAACGAGAATAGAGTCTAAAGGACACTGTAATGCTCGTAAGGCTGGCAGTTCAATCTGTTGGTTTACAAATAGCAGAAGAAAAGGTGCAACTTAGTTCTCTATGGAAATATTTAGGATGGAAAATTCCATCTCACACCATTCAGCCACAAATCCTCAAAATAATACCTCATGTACAGACATTGAATGATCTGCAAAAATTGTTAGGAACCATCAACTGGTTACTACCGCTTTTGGTATTACTACTATTTAGTTGCACCCTCTGTTCAAGCTACTCAAAGGAGACCCGAATTTAACCTCTAAAAGACAGTTAACGCCACAAGCGTTACAATGCTTAGACTGTAATAACATCACTGCAACATCGATATTGCCATCGTGTTTGTTTATCACTACCAGTATCTCTAGTAATAATATCAAATACCTATCAGCCATATAGCTTGTTATGTCAGTGGGATACCTCAAGAAAAGATCCTCTCATTATCCTGGAATGGATATTCTTACCACATACCTTTTCAAAAACCATTGCATCACGAGTAACGTTTGCAATGCTAATACAGGGAGGTCATCATCGTTTACGACTTTTACAAGCCCTTGAACCTGATTGCATCTACATAGCTGCTACTAAAAAAGATTTAGATTGGTTGCTTGCACAGTCACTCACTTTACAAACTGCTATGGCAGGCTATACAGAACAGATCTCCACCCATCCCCCCAAACATCAGTTACTGCATAATTTGAGTGATCTGTCCCTTTCTCCTAATATTTTACTTTCACGTGTTCCAATACCTAATGCTGTTACTGCATTTACAGATGGCTCTAGCAAGACACATAGAAGCCCTGCTGGCACTGCCTATCGCGTCCACCGCTGGCATGTTCCTTTTCTCTCTTCTTTCTGGTGGTTTGCCATTTCTAAAAGGTCAATAGCTAATAATGCGTTTGCTTAGGGAGTTTCTGCTTCTTGTTTACACTTATCTAAAATGGATGTCTGCATGTGTGTAAGTGTGTGTATGTTGGCTAAAACCCTAACCCTCTGTGTTGCTCTGTGTCACGGTGTTATCCGTGACAGTGACTCAAGGGAAACCGAGAAGGGAGAGAGGAGAGAAAAAGAAACTGCGTCAGTGGCCACGCAGCCGTCCGAGCAGAGCCGCGCTCTGGGGGGAGAGGCGAAAACAGTGGGAATTGATGAGTCTTCAAAAAAAAAAGCACGATCTGAGAAGGAACGGTAAATTTACTAAATCTAATAAAATTGAATAATTGAGAGAGAGATAAAATTTCCAAACCAAAAGCTGTGAGCTTACGTTAAGGAGAAAACTGCAGGGGAAGCACACGTGCTGAACCTCCACGGCAGCCCAGAAGAGCGCGCCCAGGCAGAGCACCGCCTGGCATCCTGTGCGGAGCTCCGCTCCTCTGCTGCTCCCAGCAGCATTAACTCCTTAACTGCTGCATGATGATCTGATGTGGAATACCGGCATCAAAACCACAAAACCACAACATAAAACCCCTTATTCCACATCATCACATCATGCTAAACACACATCTATACATAACCAAACAGTAATAACATAAGTTACATAGAAACATATATATATATACATTCATATACATGTAAGTACAGACTGCATTCCCCCAATATCAAATTCCCTTTTGGGACACAACGGACTTCCCCATTTTTATCCATTACCCACCAGGTGCACTCAGGTCCCTGTGCAAAAACGGTTCCACGGAGGGGTTTGCCCTTTCCAGAGGCTGGAAGGACCCACACCGCTTTTCCCAACATGCTCCTCACATGTACCACAGGGACCTTATCTCCCTCTATGGTCTGTAGGGAGCTGGACTGTGTAGGACCCTCTCGGTTGACTGATCCCCTAGTGTTGACCAACCAGGTGGCTTCTGCCAGATGCTTCTCCCAGTGCTTGAATGTCCCACCACCCATTGCTCTCAACGTGGTTTTTAACAACCCGTTGTAGCGTTCGATCTTACTAGCAGCTGGTGCATGGTAGGGGATATGGTAGATCCATTCAATGCCATTTTCTTTGGCCCAGATATCCACAGGAGAATTTTTGAAATGAGTCCCATTATCGGACTCAATTCTCTCTGGAGTGCCATGTCGCCATAGCACTTGTTTCTCAAGCCCTAAGATGGTGTTTCGGGTGGTAACATGGGTTACTGCTTATGTCTCAAGCCACCCAGTGGTCGCCTCCACCATGGTGAGCACATAACGATTACCATCCCGAGTTCGTGGCAAGGTGATATAATCAACCTGCCACGCCTCCCCATATTTATACTTTTCCCATCGCCCTTCCCGCCAGAGGGGTTTCATCCTCTTGGCCTGTTTAATTATGGCACATGTGTCACAGTCATGGATAACCTGTGCAACGGCATCCATAGTTAAGTCCACCCCTCGGTCTCTAGCTCACTTATAGGTCGCATCCCTTCCTTGATGGCCTGAGACTCATGGGCCCACCTTTACACCCAACCTGTTTGTTCGGGCAGGAATGTCTTTCCACAGTTCAGCAGCCCAAATAGGTTTACACTTCCGTTGCCGGTGTCCTGTTCCCACTGCAGCAACCACCCCCATAAAGCATTTGCCACCATCCAAGAATCAGTATAAAGATATAGCATGGGCCACCTCTCCCGTTCAGCCACATCTAAGGCCAGCTGGACAGCCTTTACCTCCGCAAATTGGCTTGACTCTCTTTCACCTTCGGTGGCCTCTGCAACTCGTCGTGTGGGGCTCCACACAGCAGCCTTCCATCTACGATGCTTCCCAACAATATGACACGATCCATCAGTGAAGAGGGCATACGTCTTTTCATTCTCTGGTAGTTCATTATATTGTGGGGCCTCTTTGGTTCGTGGTGTCTCCTCTGATGGTGATGTTCCAAATTTCTTGCCGTCAGGCCAGTCCATGATCACCTCCAGGATTCCTGGACGGTTGAGATTCCCCATCCGAGCTCTCTGTGTAATCAGTGCAATACACTTACTCCAAGTGGCATCAGTAGCATGATGGGTAGAGGGTTAGGGTTAACCTTTCCTTTCCTTTGAACATCCAGTTGAACCTTTCCTTTGAACATCCAGTTCAACACTGGCAAACGAGGTGCCACTACCGATTCACTACCGATTACTTCGGAAGCAGCTCGAACCCCCTCGTACTCGGCTAAGATCTCCTTCTCAATTGGAGTGTAGCACTCCTCTGAACCCCTGTACCCTCTGCTCCAAAATCCAAGGGGTCGGCCTCGGTTCTCCCCAGAGGCTCTATGCCACAGACTCCAAGTGGGACCTTTCTCTCCAGCAGCAGTGTAGAGGATGTTCTTTACATCCGCACTGGCCCCTTCCGGACTGTCCCGTCCGCACGGGCCCCAGGGCCACAGCACGGGCTATCTCCTACTTCATTTGCTCAAAGGCCTGCTGCTGTTCAGGACCCCATGCAAAATTATTCTTTTTTTGAGTCACTTGATAGAAGGGGCTTACTATGAAGCTGTAGTTTGGGATGTGCATACTCCAAAAACCTACTACACCCAGAAAAGACTGTGTCTCTTTCTTGCTAGTGGGTGGTGACATACTGGTGATTTTGTCAATCACATCTCCTGGAATGTGACGACGTCCATCTTGCCATTTTACTCCTAGGAACTGAATTTCTTCGGCAGGTCCCTTCACTTTGTTCCGTTTAATAGCAAAACCAGCACCCAGAAGAATTTGGATTATTCGCTCTCCTTTTTTAAAAACTTCCTCTGCTGTATCACCCCACACAACCATGTCATCAATGTACTGGAGGATATGAATACAGTATGATTGAAAAACAGTTACTGGCTACCTATTCCGCATTACAAGCGGTAGAGCCAATAAACCAAACGGACGAAGTTATAGTCAAGACTACATTGCCAATCCAGGGGTGGGTAAGAGATCTGACCCACCTTCCTAAGACAGGAGTGGCCCAGGCACAGACAGTGGCACGATGGGTCGCCTGTATGGGTATGCTCTATATGGGTAGCCAGAGGAGTAGTCTGTCTTCCTCACCGTTGAAAGAAGAGCTTCAGAAGATTCTTGGCCCAGTAACGTATCATAGTGATGCACCGAAACAAACTTTGGTTGCTCCACCACGGAAGAGTCCTGTCCAGGAAGGAAAATATCCTATCCCTGAAGATGCCTGGTACACGGATGGGTGCAGCAAGGGCAACCCAAGTAAGTGGAGAGCAGTAGCGTACCATCCTGCGACAGACACAATCTGGTTCGAAGAGGGGGATGGTCAAAGCAGCCAGTGGGCAGAGCTGCGGGCGGTGTGGATGGTTATAACCAAAGAACCTGGTGATGGTATCCTGAATATTTTCACAGATAGTTGGGCTGTGTATCGGGGGCTCACTCTTTGAATCGCACAGTGGGCCACCATTGGACTATCCACTCCCAACCGATCTGGGGCAAAGATATGTGGTTAGACATATGGAATGCAGTTAAACACAGAACTGTACGTGTCTACCATGTTTCTGGTCATCAACCCCTACAGTCACCAGGAAATGATGAAGCTGACACACTGGCCCGAGATAGATGGGTTGAGAACTTGCCGTCTGAGAATATCGCTCAGTGGCTACATCAAAAGCTGCTGCATGCTGGGCAGAAGACCATGTGGGCAGCCGCTAAAGCGTGGGGACTGCCTGTACAACTATCGGACATCGCTCAAGCATGCCGAGACTGTGACGCCTGCTCTAAGATAAGACCGAGGTCGTTTCCTGAAACTACACCCATCTTGCTAGAGAACACAATCCTCTACAGAGGTGGCAGGTTGATTATATTGGGCCCCTCCCTCGGTCTGAGGGGGCGAGATATGCCCTAACCTGTGTCGACACCGTGAGTGGGCTAATGCAGGCCTATCCAGTACCAAAAGCCAACCAGGCATATACTATAAAGGCACTCACAAGGCTGATGGCTGCCTACGGGACACTGCAAGTCGTGGAGAGCGACCAAGGAAGTCATTTCACGGGTGCAGTGATACAACGCTGGGCTGAAGAAAATAATATTGAGTGGCGATTCGACTCTCAGTCCCTGCAGGGGTGGACAAATAGACTCCACGAGACCCTGCGGGACCTGAATGAAAGACATAGAGATGGCAGACCCAGTGCCTTGAAAATGTTACAGACAACATGGGCCTCCCAACTTAGAATCCAAATTACGGGCACCGATAATGAGGTGAGACCTCAGATTGGCCGTGAAAACAATCTTCTGCTCCCTGCCCCAGAGGACCTAAAACTAGGTACCAATAAAATAAAATGGCCCTGGAAGGTGCAGGTAGGACCACGATAGTGAGGCCTACTTGCACTTTGGGGGAGATTATTGGAGGTGGGGGGTTCGGTAGCCCCTCCGGTAATAGGTACATGGCCTACTGAAATAATGGTTAACACTCCAGTCTTCATTGCTAAGGGGACCCCTATCATGTCTCTGTGGCAGATCTGGACACCCCCTTTGGTGCCTGATATAGTCGTACAGCCATAGACATCAGGTCAAAGGGTTTGGTACAAGTGGCCAATGCATGCCCCGGTACAAGCTGAAGTGTTAACCCAAGACAGGAATACAGCTTGTATCTTACCCTGGAGGGTGGACCTTCCCCTCTTGGTACCCTTGAAACACGTATATTACTCCCCGTGAGTCTATGAGTCGCCAGAAGGAACTAAACAATGCTGCAGTGTTACAGAGTTGCCATAAGACCATGTGCGGCATCTCCTGATGGTCTAACCAGGACTGATGAAGCATAAGATGCACCTGCACTGTGTGATTGCATGCTTCCAGTAGATACCACCGAGCACTGGCCCAAAGAAGAGCTCGACTGATATGCCAATCACTCATCTCGGATTATATGCGTCGCGACGGGCAATTATGTAAGCGTTGCGATGTATTGGGTCTCTGTATCAAGGGGGCTCACCTCATGGTTGCGTGATCAATGGTTCATGCTGTGAAGGGGTGGAGTGTATGGGAACTTCTGAATCACGGCCTGAACCACTGATTGGTCACCTGAGATGAGCACTGAGTCAGCCATGGGGGCACAGGTGAAGGT
The DNA here is from genome assembly GCF_038088225.1 of Cyrtonyx montezumae. Taxonomy (NCBI): domain Eukaryota; kingdom Metazoa; phylum Chordata; class Aves; order Galliformes; family Odontophoridae; genus Cyrtonyx; species Cyrtonyx montezumae. Next base: position 162,885 of record NW_027072097.1, on the reverse strand, counting down.
GATATACCTGTGTGAGTGGAAGGGGTGGATCCTGGCTAAACCTCTCCCAAGCCCCATTTAAGGGCTGACCACCACTTGGGAAGGATATCTTCTGTTTGTTGTAGGGACTAGAAATGCCTGAACCTTGTCTACGATGGCATTAGGTAGCACTTTGGACTTTCCTGACCAGACTACCCCTAGAAATTTTACGGACAGTCCTGGACCTTGCTCTTTTTGAGGATTGATAGCCCCTCCTCTTTCACTTAGGAAGGCAGTTAATGAATCTGCTGCCTCCCCTACTGCTTCCAGTGAGTCGGATGTTAACAGGAGGTCATCAATATAGTGGTATAGGTTCACATTGTTCGTTTTTCTCCAATCAGCCAGGTCACGTGCCACCAAATTATGACAGTATGTTGGTGAGTGCACGTACCCCTGTGGCAAGACCTGAAAGGTCCACTGCCTGCCTCCCCACGTAAATGCAAATTGATCTTGTGATTCTTTAGCAATAGGTATGCTAAAAAATGCATTTGCTAAAGCCGGGACACAATGGTAGGTTTTAATTTCCCTACTAAGAGTGTCCATTAAGGTGGCAATATTGGGTACGGCCGCATGGATGGGCGGCGTGACCTTATTCAGTTCCCTATAATCCACCGTCATTCTCCATGTTCCATACTACTTCAGTACTGGCCATATGGGGGTATTATTTGGGCTGTGTGCAGGTCTTATAATACCTACTTTCTCTAATTCCTGCACAGTCTTTGGTATTTCTTCTTGCCCCCCTCCCCCTGGGAGTCTGTACTGTCTTACATTAGTAATTGTTTCAGCAAACAAATGGGCTCATGTTTCTCATGGCCCCTCAATATTGTCCGTATTGCCCGGATACTAATGTACCTCTGCCGCAGTCTGAACTCTCCCACAGTGTTCTGGAGAGCCAGACGCCATAGAATGTCTATACCCAAGATATATTCTGGAATTGGGGCAATAGACATCTTATACTCCCTGGGCGGGAGACGTCCAACCCCCAATTTTAACCACGTCTGGGTGACTGGAATAGTCTGTCCCCCAAACCCACCAACCATCACTAATACCCTTAAATTTTGTTGGGTCTCCATATATAATTGACGTTTCTGAGCCGGTATCTGTGGGAATACAAAAAGTATATTTAGAGCTGCAGCTGTGCAACAGGATAAACAACATGAGAAAGGAAGGCTGAGAACCAAGGACACTTCCAGAAGAAGAGGAAAACAAGTTCAAGTAAGCTGCTAATTGGAGGAAGAGTGCATGACTTGGGAAAATTCACAGCCCTGATTGGATCATCGCCTGTATGCACCGTTAAGGACTGTTTTGCGAAGTTACATTGTTGATATGTAAAGGCGGGTGGGAAAGTTACAAGAGAGAAATTGTGAAAGTATATAAAGGATGTTAAAATCTGTAATAAATGATTTGGATCGTTCACATCTGAGTCCGTGCTTGAGACACTGCAGGTATCCACTAGAACCATCACCTTCTGTATATTTGTCTTAGACCAGAATATTGTCAGTTCTACATAGGGCCTTCGGTCACACCCGGAGGCCCTATGGGGACCAGAGTTTTTTGTTAATCCATGAACTTTGCCAGATCCAAATCTTTTGCCACAGGTTGCTCAGGCACTGTAGCCTGCGACACCTGCAGATGTTTTTTACTTCTGTTTGGTATTATGTAATCTGCCAGATTCCAGGTTGTTGTCTGTGTTTCTTGTATAATTCATACTCCCGATTTTCTGGGAGCACTCTGAAATTTCTGATCATTCCTAAGCTGTTACCACAGCTGTAACAAAACATGGTCGGGTTTCCCATCAATTTTGGTAAACGCAACCCCAGCCTGTATGAGGTCTATAAACATAGTCCCCGTACTGGGCCTGATCAGGGTAACCATTGAGCAGGCTTTTTAATTTTAATAGGGAAGGCCTCAGTTTCTTCCACTACACGAAAATTGCGCCTGGTTCTTATGAGCTCTGTCTCCCCTAAGTCTGCCACTAAATGGGCTGCCTGCTGTACGATGGCCTCTGATGCCACCAACGGATTTAATATGGAAACTAGCATCCCGTATAGGTGGGAGGGGGACTGCTGCAGTCTTAGATCTCTCATGCCCTCTGTAAATTTCTCTGTATCGGGGCTTTCAAAAGCGTCTGCGTACATAGCCTCCCTCATACTTAGTTCTTGGATGTATGCCTGAAGATACATACACTCCATAGAGGACCACAAACCAGTATTGAGAGGAATATCGGTTTTGTTAGGCCACGTTAGGCAGCATGCTGCCATTAACCAATCTATAATAGAATGGTTTTCATCATTGTAGTGGACGGCTGCATATAACCTTTGTCTCAAGGCCGAGGTTATTTTTATGGACGCTAATTTTGACATTTCTGTCCCATTCACTAAAACACTTTCACCTCCTGCATCCCATAGCCTTAGGAGCCATGATGGTATGCTTTCCCTTGGTTTTTGGTGGAACCGCTCTACTAGGTTCATCAACTCATTTAGCTGTATATGGACAAGCTGTCACATGGAGGTAGGTTTCAGCAGGGGGCCATTAGTCAGGAGGCACCCCTGCTGGTCTATCTTGTACCTTCTTTATTTTTTGAGTTATAATAGTCCGAATCTCGAATGGGTCCATCATAGATGGAGTTTCAAGATCTGCCTTAGAGTTCTTTTTTCCTGACATATCTAAGTCTGCCTCCTCTGATTTTTGGACATCCTCTACCGCTATACTCCGTATTTGTCTTGTGGGGACATTAAGGCCAGGTTTTTTGGTTGTTAATGTACCCAGCTGTTGCTCAAGTTTCTCAATACGCTCTCTTAATAATTGGTTTTCAGTTACCATGTTAATAGTTGCAGCATCTAATTTAAGTATGGCCATTACTGCAGGCCAGACTACTGCAGAGGCGGCTAGCCGCCACTCCTAGGTAACGAGTATGTCCTTATCTAATCCTAGAAAGTAGTCAGTCAAATAAGATGGGGAGGGAGAGGCAGTATCTGGAACCCGCATGGGTCCCCATTTCTCAATAATGGATGCCAACCCATAGTAGGGCGACCCCATGAACCCTGGAATTAGACCAGAGATTGCCTGTTCTATGGGGGTAACGTTCTCCCCCCTGGCCCATTTAAGCATATTCCAAATGAAGGACATGTTTGGTAAGTATGAATTATTATCACTAGGATTGGCTGGCTCGCCAAGTTTGGGGTAAATAACTTCCAAGGATGGTACTTCACAAAGAGATAGTATAGATGATAGTATATTTTGAGTAGTTCTATATAGATAGGATATAAATAATACAAAATAAAAGAGAGCTCACCTTCAGGATAACAAGGCTCACAGGGGACTCCACCTGGTGGTCAGCCCTTAAATGGGGTTTAGGAGAGGTGGAGCCAAACTCCACCCCTTCCAATGACAAAGGTATATCACCTTCACTTGTGGGCCCATGGCTGGCTTGGTGCTCATCTCAGGCTACCAATCAGTGGTTCAGGTAGTGATTGAGCAGTTCCCATACCCTCCACATTTTATCTGTGCCTTTTAAATTTATTCCACTCCTTTTCATTACATTTTGCTCTTTCCACTCCTCTCTGCTCCATTCCATTACATTTACCTCCTCACCATTTCATTACCCTTTAAATTTTACTCCACTACATTTCATTACTTTTCACTCTACTGCACTCACTCCACCCCAGCCTACTCCACTCGATTACATTTACCTACACACTATTTCATTACCTTTTCAATTTTACTCCTCTCAATTTTGTTATATTTCACTCCATTCAGTGCATTTCACTCCTCTCCACTTCACTCCTTTCTGATATCTTATTTAGTAAATTAGCTTTCCTCCTCAGATCATTGCGGCTGTTTTGTTCTTAGGTCCACTCCTCTCCATTACATTATGTTTCTCTCCTCTCTTCTCCACTTCATTACGTTTTACACCACACTTCTAGCACAATTACATTTCACTCCACTCCCCTCCTTTCTAATAAATTTCACTCCACAAATTTCCATTCCATTTCGCTCCACTTCATTCCATGTCAAATTTGACTCCACTCTTCACCTTTCCATTTCATTTCACTCCATTTTTCTCTGCTCCACTTCTCTCCATTCCATTAAATTTCTTTCCACTAAATTCAATTTCATTTCAACACACTCTTCACCATTCTATTAAATATCATTTCATTTTTCTGTACACCACTCCTCTCCATTCCATTAAATTTCCTTCTTCTCTTCTCCACTACGTTCTATTTCTGTCCACTCTTCTCCATACCATAACATTTCTCTACATTCTTCTCCATTCCATTACTTTTCACTCTACTCCACTCAATTGCTTTACATTTCACGCCACTCCTCACCATTCCATTACATTTTATTCCATTTTTTTTTACGCCACTCAACTCCATTCCATTACATTTAACTCCACTACATTTAATTACATTTCTTTCCAATCGTAATCATTCCATTACATTTCACTCTATTTTTCTCTCCTCCACTTCTCTCCATTCCATTACATTTCACTCCACTACATTCCATTATATTTCTCTCCACTCTTCACCATTTCACTAAATTTCACTCAATTTTTCTCTACTGCACTCTTCTCCACACCATTTCATTTCTTTCCACTCATCTCCCCGCAATTCTATATCTCTCCACTTTACTCCACACCATTACTTTTCTCTACTTTTCTGTCCGTTCCATTACATTCGAATTGGCCTATAGCTGTCATTGATTTCAAAGACTGTTTTTTTACCATTTCGCTTAATCCAAAAGACACACCAAGATTTGCTTTCTCAGTGCCCTCCATCAACCAATAAAGCCCTGCTCAGCGGTATCACTGGACTGTGTTACCACAAGGAATGCTTAATAGTCCAACGATATGTCAACTGACTGTAGCAAATGCATTACAACCAGTACGAAAAGCTAGACCCCACGTCCTTATTTATCATTACATGGATGATATATTAATTGCAGCAGAACGAGAATAGAGTCTAAAGGACACTGTAATGCTCGTAAGGCTGGCAGTTCAATCTGTTGGTTTACAAATAGCAGAAGAAAAGGTGCAACTTAGTTCTCTATGGAAATATTTAGGATGGAAAATTCCATCTCACACCATTCAGCCACAAATCCTCAAAATAATACCTCATGTACAGACATTGAATGATCTGCAAAAATTGTTAGGAACCATCAACTGGTTACTACCGCTTTTGGTATTACTACTATTTAGTTGCACCCTCTGTTCAAGCTACTCAAAGGAGACCCGAATTTAACCTCTAAAAGACAGTTAACGCCACAAGCGTTACAATGCTTAGACTGTAATAACATCACTGCAACATCGATATTGCCATCGTGTTTGTTTATCACTACCAGTATCTCTAGTAATAATATCAAATACCTATCAGCCATATAGCTTGTTATGTCAGTGGGATACCTCAAGAAAAGATCCTCTCATTATCCTGGAATGGATATTCTTACCACATACCTTTTCAAAAACCATTGCATCACGAGTAACGTTTGCAATGCTAATACAGGGAGGTCATCATCGTTTACGACTTTTACAAGCCCTTGAACCTGATTGCATCTACATAGCTGCTACTAAAAAAGATTTAGATTGGTTGCTTGCACAGTCACTCACTTTACAAACTGCTATGGCAGGCTATACAGAACAGATCTCCACCCATCCCCCCAAACATCAGTTACTGCATAATTTGAGTGATCTGTCCCTTTCTCCTAATATTTTACTTTCACGTGTTCCAATACCTAATGCTGTTACTGCATTTACAGATGGCTCTAGCAAGACACATAGAAGCCCTGCTGGCACTGCCTATCGCGTCCACCGCTGGCATGTTCCTTTTCTCTCTTCTTTCTGGTGGTTTGCCATTTCTAAAAGGTCAATAGCTAATAATGCGTTTGCTTAGGGAGTTTCTGCTTCTTGTTTACACTTATCTAAAATGGATGTCTGCATGTGTGTAAGTGTGTGTATGTTGGCTAAAACCCTAACCCTCTGTGTTGCTCTGTGTCACGGTGTTATCCGTGACAGTGACTCAAGGGAAACCGAGAAGGGAGAGAGGAGAGAAAAAGAAACTGCGTCAGTGGCCACGCAGCCGTCCGAGCAGAGCCGCGCTCTGGGGGGAGAGGCGAAAACAGTGGGAATTGATGAGTCTTCAAAAAAAAAAGCACGATCTGAGAAGGAACGGTAAATTTACTAAATCTAATAAAATTGAATAATTGAGAGAGAGATAAAATTTCCAAACCAAAAGCTGTGAGCTTACGTTAAGGAGAAAACTGCAGGGGAAGCACACGTGCTGAACCTCCACGGCAGCCCAGAAGAGCGCGCCCAGGCAGAGCACCGCCTGGCATCCTGTGCGGAGCTCCGCTCCTCTGCTGCTCCCAGCAGCATTAACTCCTTAACTGCTGCATGATGATCTGATGTGGAATACCGGCATCAAAACCACAAAACCACAACATAAAACCCCTTATTCCACATCATCACATCATGCTAAACACACATCTATACATAACCAAACAGTAATAACATAAGTTACATAGAAACATATATATATATACATTCATATACATGTAAGTACAGACTGCATTCCCCCAATATCAAATTCCCTTTTGGGACACAACGGACTTCCCCATTTTTATCCATTACCCACCAGGTGCACTCAGGTCCCTGTGCAAAAACGGTTCCACGGAGGGGTTTGCCCTTTCCAGAGGCTGGAAGGACCCACACCGCTTTTCCCAACATGCTCCTCACATGTACCACAGGGACCTTATCTCCCTCTATGGTCTGTAGGGAGCTGGACTGTGTAGGACCCTCTCGGTTGACTGATCCCCTAGTGTTGACCAACCAGGTGGCTTCTGCCAGATGCTTCTCCCAGTGCTTGAATGTCCCACCACCCATTGCTCTCAACGTGGTTTTTAACAACCCGTTGTAGCGTTCGATCTTACTAGCAGCTGGTGCATGGTAGGGGATATGGTAGATCCATTCAATGCCATTTTCTTTGGCCCAGATATCCACAGGAGAATTTTTGAAATGAGTCCCATTATCGGACTCAATTCTCTCTGGAGTGCCATGTCGCCATAGCACTTGTTTCTCAAGCCCTAAGATGGTGTTTCGGGTGGTAACATGGGTTACTGCTTATGTCTCAAGCCACCCAGTGGTCGCCTCCACCATGGTGAGCACATAACGATTACCATCCCGAGTTCGTGGCAAGGTGATATAATCAACCTGCCACGCCTCCCCATATTTATACTTTTCCCATCGCCCTTCCCGCCAGAGGGGTTTCATCCTCTTGGCCTGTTTAATTATGGCACATGTGTCACAGTCATGGATAACCTGTGCAACGGCATCCATAGTTAAGTCCACCCCTCGGTCTCTAGCTCACTTATAGGTCGCATCCCTTCCTTGATGGCCTGAGACTCATGGGCCCACCTTTACACCCAACCTGTTTGTTCGGGCAGGAATGTCTTTCCACAGTTCAGCAGCCCAAATAGGTTTACACTTCCGTTGCCGGTGTCCTGTTCCCACTGCAGCAACCACCCCCATAAAGCATTTGCCACCATCCAAGAATCAGTATAAAGATATAGCATGGGCCACCTCTCCCGTTCAGCCACATCTAAGGCCAGCTGGACAGCCTTTACCTCCGCAAATTGGCTTGACTCTCTTTCACCTTCGGTGGCCTCTGCAACTCGTCGTGTGGGGCTCCACACAGCAGCCTTCCATCTACGATGCTTCCCAACAATATGACACGATCCATCAGTGAAGAGGGCATACGTCTTTTCATTCTCTGGTAGTTCATTATATTGTGGGGCCTCTTTGGTTCGTGGTGTCTCCTCTGATGGTGATGTTCCAAATTTCTTGCCGTCAGGCCAGTCCATGATCACCTCCAGGATTCCTGGACGGTTGAGATTCCCCATCCGAGCTCTCTGTGTAATCAGTGCAATACACTTACTCCAAGTGGCATCAGTAGCATGATGGGTAGAGGGTTAGGGTTAACCTTTCCTTTCCTTTGAACATCCAGTTGAACCTTTCCTTTGAACATCCAGTTCAACACTGGCAAACGAGGTGCCACTACCGATTCACTACCGATTACTTCGGAAGCAGCTCGAACCCCCTCGTACTCGGCTAAGATCTCCTTCTCAATTGGAGTGTAGCACTCCTCTGAACCCCTGTACCCTCTGCTCCAAAATCCAAGGGGTCGGCCTCGGTTCTCCCCAGAGGCTCTATGCCACAGACTCCAAGTGGGACCTTTCTCTCCAGCAGCAGTGTAGAGGATGTTCTTTACATCCGCACTGGCCCCTTCCGGACTGTCCCGTCCGCACGGGCCCCAGGGCCACAGCACGGGCTATCTCCTACTTCATTTGCTCAAAGGCCTGCTGCTGTTCAGGACCCCATGCAAAATTATTCTTTTTTTGAGTCACTTGATAGAAGGGGCTTACTATGAAGCTGTAGTTTGGGATGTGCATACTCCAAAAACCTACTACACCCAGAAAAGACTGTGTCTCTTTCTTGCTAGTGGGTGGTGACATACTGGTGATTTTGTCAATCACATCTCCTGGAATGTGACGACGTCCATCTTGCCATTTTACTCCTAGGAACTGAATTTCTTCGGCAGGTCCCTTCACTTTGTTCCGTTTAATAGCAAAACCAGCACCCAGAAGAATTTGGATTATTCGCTCTCCTTTTTTAAAAACTTCCTCTGCTGTATCACCCCACACAACCATGTCATCAATGTACTGGAGGATATGAATACAGTATGATTGAAAAACAGTTACTGGCTACCTATTCCGCATTACAAGCGGTAGAGCCAATAAACCAAACGGACGAAGTTATAGTCAAGACTACATTGCCAATCCAGGGGTGGGTAAGAGATCTGACCCACCTTCCTAAGACAGGAGTGGCCCAGGCACAGACAGTGGCACGATGGGTCGCCTGTATGGGTATGCTCTATATGGGTAGCCAGAGGAGTAGTCTGTCTTCCTCACCGTTGAAAGAAGAGCTTCAGAAGATTCTTGGCCCAGTAACGTATCATAGTGATGCACCGAAACAAACTTTGGTTGCTCCACCACGGAAGAGTCCTGTCCAGGAAGGAAAATATCCTATCCCTGAAGATGCCTGGTACACGGATGGGTGCAGCAAGGGCAACCCAAGTAAGTGGAGAGCAGTAGCGTACCATCCTGCGACAGACACAATCTGGTTCGAAGAGGGGGATGGTCAAAGCAGCCAGTGGGCAGAGCTGCGGGCGGTGTGGATGGTTATAACCAAAGAACCTGGTGATGGTATCCTGAATATTTTCACAGATAGTTGGGCTGTGTATCGGGGGCTCACTCTTTGAATCGCACAGTGGGCCACCATTGGACTATCCACTCCCAACCGATCTGGGGCAAAGATATGTGGTTAGACATATGGAATGCAGTTAAACACAGAACTGTACGTGTCTACCATGTTTCTGGTCATCAACCCCTACAGTCACCAGGAAATGATGAAGCTGACACACTGGCCCGAGATAGATGGGTTGAGAACTTGCCGTCTGAGAATATCGCTCAGTGGCTACATCAAAAGCTGCTGCATGCTGGGCAGAAGACCATGTGGGCAGCCGCTAAAGCGTGGGGACTGCCTGTACAACTATCGGACATCGCTCAAGCATGCCGAGACTGTGACGCCTGCTCTAAGATAAGACCGAGGTCGTTTCCTGAAACTACACCCATCTTGCTAGAGAACACAATCCTCTACAGAGGTGGCAGGTTGATTATATTGGGCCCCTCCCTCGGTCTGAGGGGGCGAGATATGCCCTAACCTGTGTCGACACCGTGAGTGGGCTAATGCAGGCCTATCCAGTACCAAAAGCCAACCAGGCATATACTATAAAGGCACTCACAAGGCTGATGGCTGCCTACGGGACACTGCAAGTCGTGGAGAGCGACCAAGGAAGTCATTTCACGGGTGCAGTGATACAACGCTGGGCTGAAGAAAATAATATTGAGTGGCGATTCGACTCTCAGTCCCTGCAGGGGTGGACAAATAGACTCCACGAGACCCTGCGGGACCTGAATGAAAGACATAGAGATGGCAGACCCAGTGCCTTGAAAATGTTACAGACAACATGGGCCTCCCAACTTAGAATCCAAATTACGGGCACCGATAATGAGGTGAGACCTCAGATTGGCCGTGAAAACAATCTTCTGCTCCCTGCCCCAGAGGACCTAAAACTAGGTACCAATAAAATAAAATGGCCCTGGAAGGTGCAGGTAGGACCACGATAGTGAGGCCTACTTGCACTTTGGGGGAGATTATTGGAGGTGGGGGGTTCGGTAGCCCCTCCGGTAATAGGTACATGGCCTACTGAAATAATGGTTAACACTCCAGTCTTCATTGCTAAGGGGACCCCTATCATGTCTCTGTGGCAGATCTGGACACCCCCTTTGGTGCCTGATATAGTCGTACAGCCATAGACATCAGGTCAAAGGGTTTGGTACAAGTGGCCAATGCATGCCCCGGTACAAGCTGAAGTGTTAACCCAAGACAGGAATACAGCTTGTATCTTACCCTGGAGGGTGGACCTTCCCCTCTTGGTACCCTTGAAACACGTATATTACTCCCCGTGAGTCTATGAGTCGCCAGAAGGAACTAAACAATGCTGCAGTGTTACAGAGTTGCCATAAGACCATGTGCGGCATCTCCTGATGGTCTAACCAGGACTGATGAAGCATAAGATGCACCTGCACTGTGTGATTGCATGCTTCCAGTAGATACCACCGAGCACTGGCCCAAAGAAGAGCTCGACTGATATGCCAATCACTCATCTCGGATTATATGCGTCGCGACGGGCAATTATGTAAGCGTTGCGATGTATTGGGTCTCTGTATCAAGGGGGCTCACCTCATGGTTGCGTGATCAATGGTTCATGCTGTGAAGGGGTGGAGTGTATGGGAACTTCTGAATCACGGCCTGAACCACTGATTGGTCACCTGAGATGAGCACTGAGTCAGCCATGGGGGCACAGGTGAAGGTGATATACCTGTGTGAGTGGAAGGGGTGGATCCTGGCTAAACCTCTCCCAAGCCCCATTTAAGGGCTGACCACCACTTGGGAAGGATATCTTCTGTTTGTTGTAGGGACTAGAAATGCCTGAACCTTGTCTACGATGGCATTAGGTAGCACTTTGGACTTTCCTGACCAGACTACCCCTAGAAATTTTACGGACAGTCCTGGACCTTGCTCTTTTTGAGGATTGATAGCCCCTCCTCTTTCACTTAGGAAGGCAGTTAATGAATCTGCTGCCTCCCCTACTGCTTCCAGTGAGTCGGATGTTAACAGGAGGTCATCAATATAGTGGTATAGGTTCACATCGTTCGTTTTTCTCCAATCAGCCAGGTCACGTGCCACCAAATTATGACAGTATGTTGGTGAGTGCACGTACCCCTGTGGCAAGACCTGAAAGGTCCACTGCCTGCCTCCCCACGTAAATGCAAATTGATCTTGTGATTCTTTAGCAATAGGTATGCTAAAAAATGCATTTGCTAAAGCCGGGACACAATGGTAGGTTTTAATTTCCCTACTAAGAGTGTCCATTAAGGTGGCAATATTGGGTACGGCCGCATGGATGGGCGGCGTGACCTTATTCAGTTCCCTATAATCCACCGTCATTCTCCATGTTCCATACTACTTCAGTACTGGCCATATGGGGGTATTATTTGGGCTGTGTGCAGGTCTTATAATACCTACTTTCTCTAATTCCTGCACAGTCTTTGGTATTTCTTCTTGCCCCCCTCCCCCTGGGAGTCTGTACTGTCTTACATTAGTAATTGTTTCAGCAAACAAATGGGCTCATGTTTCTCATGGCCCCTCAATATTGTCCGTATTGCCCGGATACTAATGTACCTCTGCCGCAGTCTGAACTCTCCCACAGTGTTCTGGAGAGCCAGACGCCATAGAATGTCTATACCCAAGATATATTCTGGAATTGGGGCAATAGACATCTTATACTCCCTGGGCGGGAGACGTCCAACCCCCAATTTTAACCACGTCTGGGTGACTGGAATAGTCTGTCCCCCAAACCCACCAACCATCACTAATACCCTTAAATTTTGTTGGGTCTCCATATATAATTGACGTTTCTGAGCCGGTATCTGTGGGAATACAAAAAGTATATTTAGAGCTGCAGCTGTGCAACAGGATAAACAACATGAGAAAGGAAGGCTGAGAACCAAGGACACTTCCAGAAGAAGAGGAAAACAAGTTCAAGTAAGCTGCTAATTGGAGGAAGAGTGCATGACTTGGGAAAATTCACAGCCCTGATTGGATCATCGCCTGTATGCACCGTTAAGGACTGTTTTGCGAAGTTACATTGTTGATATGTAAAGGCGGGTGGGAAAGTTACAAGAGAGAAATTGTGAAAGTATATAAAGGATGTTAAAATCTGTAATAAATGATTTGGATCGTTCACATCTGAGTCCGTGCTTGAGACACTGCAGGTATCCACTAGAACCATCACCTTCTGTATATTTGTCTTAGACCAGAATATTGTCAGTTCTACATAGGGCCTTCGGTCACACCCGGAGGCCCTATGGGGACCAGAGTTTTTTGTTAATCCATGAACTTTGCCAGATCCAAATCTTTTGCCACAGGTTGCTCAGGCACTGTAGCCTGCGACACCTGCAGATGTTTTTTACTTCTGTTTGGTATTATGTAATCTGCCAGATTCCAGGTTGTTGTCTGTGTTTCTTGTATAATTCATACTCCCGATTTTCTGGGAGCACTCTGAAATTTCTGATCATTCCTAAGCTGTTACCACAGCTGTAACAAAACATGGTCGGGTTTCCCATCAATTTTGGTAAACGCAACCCCAGCCTGTATGAGGTCTATAAACATAGTCCCCGTACTGGGCCTGATCAGGGTAACCATTGAGCAGGCTTTTTAATTTTAATAGGGAAGGCCTCAGTTTCTTCCACTACACGAAAATTGCGCCTGGTTCTTATGAGCTCTGTCTCCCCTAAGTCTGCCACTAAATGGGCTGCCTGCTGTACGATGGCCTCTGATGCCACCAACGGATTTAATTAATATGGAAACTAGCATCCCGTATAGGTGGGAGGGGGACTGCTGCAGTCTTAGATCTCTCATGCCCTCTGTAAATTTCTCTGTATCGGGGCTTTCAAAAGCGTCTGCGTACATAGCCTCCCTCATACTTAGTTCTTGGATGTATGCCTGAAGATACATACACTCCATAGAGGACCACAAACCAGTATTGAGAGGAATATCGGTTTTGTTAGGCCACGTTAGGCAGCATGCTGCCATTAACCAATCTATAATAGAATGGTTTTCATCATTGTAGTGGACGGCTGCATATAACCTTTGTCTCAAGGCCGAGGTTATTTTTATGGACGCTAATTTTGACATTTCTGTCCCATTCACTAAAACACTTTCACCTCCTGCATCCCATAGCCTTAGGAGCCATGATGGTATGCTTTCCCTTGGTTTTTGGTGGAACCGCTCTACTAGGTTCATCAACTCATTTAGCTGTATATGGACAAGCTGTCACATGGAGGTAGGTTTCAGCAGGGGGCCATTAGTCAGGAGGCACCCCTGCTGGTCTATCTTGTACCTTCTTTATTTTTTGAGTTATAATAGTCCGAATCTCGAATGGGTCCATCATAGATGGAGTTTCAAGATCTGCCTTAGAGTTCTTTTTTCCTGACATATCTAAGTCTGCCTCCTCTGATTTTTGGACATCCTCTACCGCTATACTCCGTATTTGTCTTGTGGGGACATTAAGGCCAGGTTTTTTGGTTGTTAATGTACCCAGCTGTTGCTCAAGTTTCTCAATACGCTCTCTTAATAATTGGTTTTCAGTTACCATGTTAATAGTTGCAGCATCTAATTTAAGTATGGCCATTACTGCAGGCCAGACTACTGCAGAGGCGGCTAGCCGCCACTCCTAGGTAACGAGTATGTCCTTATCTAATCCTAGAAAGTAGTCAGTCAAATAAGATGGGGAGGGAGAGGCAGTATCTGGAACCCGCATGGGTCCCCATTTCTCAATAATGGATGCCAACCCATAGTAGGGCGACCCCATGAACCCTGGAATTAGACCAGAGATTGCCTGTTCTATGGGGGTAACGTTCTCCCCCCTGGCCCATTTAAGCATATTCCAAATGAAGGACATGTTTGGTAAGTATGAATTATTATCACTAGGATTGGCTGGCTCGCCAAGTTTGGGGTAAATAACTTCCAAGGATGGTACTTCACAAAGAGATAGTATAGATGATAGTATATTTTGAGTAGTTCTATATAGATAGGATATAAATAATACAAAATAAAAGAGAGCTCACCTTCAGGATAACAAGGCTCACAGGGGACTCCACCTGGTGGTCAGCCCTTAAATGGGGTTTAGGAGAGGTGGAGCCAAACTCCACCCCTTCCAATGACAAAGGTATATCACCTTCACTTGTGGGCCCATGGCTGGCTTGGTGCTCATCTCAGGCTACCAATCAGTGGTTCAGGTAGTGATTGAGCAGTTCCCATACCCTCCACATTTTATCTGTGCCTTTTAAATTTATTCCACTCCTTTTCATTACATTTTGCTCTTTCCACTCCTCTCTGCTCCATTCCATTACATTTACCTCCTCACCATTTCATTACCCTTTAAATTTTACTCCACTACATTTCATTACTTTTCACTCTACTGCACTCACTCCACCCCAGCCTACTCCACTCGATTACATTTACCTACACACTATTTCATTACCTTTTCAATTTTACTCCTCTCAATTTTGTTATATTTCACTCCATTCAGTGCATTTCACTCCTCTCCACTTCACTCCTTTCTGATATCTTATTTAGTAAATTAGCTTTCCTCCTCAGATCATTGCGGCTGTTTTGTTCTTAGGTCCACTCCTCTCCATTACATTATGTTTCTCTCCTCTCTTCTCCACTTCATTACGTTTTACACCACACTTCTAGCACAATTACATTTCACTCCACTCCCCTCCTTTCTAATAAATTTCACTCCACAAATTTCCATTCCATTTCGCTCCACTTCATTCCATGTCAAATTTGACTCCACTCTTCACCTTTCCATTTCATTTCACTCCATTTTTCTCTGCTCCACTTCTCTCCATTCCATTAAATTTCTTTCCACTAAATTCAATTTCATTTCAACACACTCTTCACCATTCTATTAAATATCATTTCATTTTTCTGTACACCACTCCTCTCCATTCCATTAAATTTCCTTCTTCTCTTCTCCACTACGTTCTATTTCTGTCCACTCTTCTCCATACCATAACATTTCTCTACATTCTTCTCCATTCCATTACTTTTCACTCTACTCCACTCAATTGCTTTACATTTCACGCCACTCCTCACCATTCCATTACATTTTATTCCATTTTTTTTTACGCCACTCAACTCCATTCCATTACATTTAACTCCACTACATTTAATTACATTTCTTTCCAATCGTAATCATTCCATTACATTTCACTCTATTTTTCTCTCCTCCACTTCTCTCCATTCCATTACATTTCACTCCACTACATTCCATTATATTTCTCTCCACTCTTCACCATTTCACTAAATTTCACTCAATTTTTCTCTACTGCACTCTTCTCCACACCATTTCATTTCTTTCCACTCATCTCCCCGCAATTCTATATCTCTCCACTTTACTCCACACCATTACTTTTCTCTACTTTTCTGTCCGTTCCATTACATTCGAATTGGCCTATAGCTGTCATTGATTTCAAAGACTGTTTTTTTACCATTTCGCTTAATCCAAAAGACACACCAAGATTTGCTTTCTCAGTGCCCTCCATCAACCAATAAAGCCCTGCTCAGCGGTATCACTGGACTGTGTTACCACAAGGAATGCTTAATAGTCCAACGATATGTCAACTGACTGTAGCAAATGCATTACAACCAGTACGAAAAGCTAGACCCCACGTCCTTATTTATCATTACATGGATGATATATTAATTGCAGCAGAACGAGAATAGAGTCTAAAGGACACTGTAATGCTCGTAAGGCTGGCAGTTCAATCTGTTGGTTTACAAATAGCAGAAGAAAAGGTGCAACTTAGTTCTCTATGGAAATATTTAGGATGGAAAATTCCATCTCACACCATTCAGCCACAAATCCTCAAAATAATACCTCATGTACAGACATTGAATGATCTGCAAAAATTGTTAGGAACCATCAACTGGTTACTACCGCTTTTGGTATTACTACTATTTAGTTGCACCCTCTGTTCAAGCTACTCAAAGGAGACCCGAATTTAACCTCTAAAAGACAGTTAACGCCACAAGCGTTACAATGCTTAGACTGTAATAACATCACTGCAACATCGATATTGCCATCGTGTTTGTTTATCACTACCAGTATCTCTAGTAATAATATCAAATACCTATCAGCCATATAGCTTGTTATGTCAGTGGGATACCTCAAGAAAAGATCCTCTCATTATCCTGGAATGGATATTCTTACCACATACCTTTTCAAAAACCATTGCATCACGAGTAACGTTTGCAATGCTAATACAGGGAGGTCATCATCGTTTACGACTTTTACAAGCCCTTGAACCTGATTGCATCTACATAGCTGCTACTAAAAAAGATTTAGATTGGTTGCTTGCACAGTCACTCACTTTACAAACTGCTATGGCAGGCTATACAGAACAGATCTCCACCCATCCCCCCAAACATCAGTTACTGCATAATTTGAGTGATCTGTCCCTTTCTCCTAATATTTTACTTTCACGTGTTCCAATACCTAATGCTGTTACTGCATTTACAGATGGCTCTAGCAAGACACATAGAAGCCCTGCTGGCACTGCCTATCGCGTCCACCGCTGGCATGTTCCTTTTCTCTCTTCTTTCTGGTGGTTTGCCATTTCTAAAAGGTCAATAGCTAATAATGCGTTTGCTTAGGGAGTTTCTGCTTCTTGTTTACACTTATCTAAAATGGATGTCTGCATGTGTGTAAGTGTGTGTATGTTGGCTAAAACCCTAACCCTCTGTGTTGCTCTGTGTCACGGTGTTATCCGTGACAGTGACTCAAGGGAAACCGAGAAGGGAGAGAGGAGAGAAAAAGAAACTGCGTCAGTGGCCACGCAGCCGTCCGAGCAGAGCCGCGCTCTGGGGGGAGAGGCGAAAACAGTGGGAATTGATGAGTCTTCAAAAAAAAAAGCACGATCTGAGAAGGAACGGTAAATTTACTAAATCTAATAAAATTGAATAATTGAGAGAGAGATAAAATTTCCAAACCAAAAGCTGTGAGCTTACGTTAAGGAGAAAACTGCAGGGGAAGCACACGTGCTGAACCTCCACGGCAGCCCAGAAGAGCGCGCCCAGGCAGAGCACCGCCTGGCATCCTGTGCGGAGCTCCGCTCCTCTGCTGCTCCCAGCAGCATTAACTCCTTAACTGCTGCATGATGATCTGATGTGGAATACCGGCATCAAAACCACAAAACCACAACATAAAACCCCTTATTCCACATCATCACATCATGCTAAACACACATCTATACATAACCAAACAGTAATAACATAAGTTACATAGAAACATATATATATATACATTCATATACATGTAAGTACAGACTGCATTCCCCCAATATCAAATTCCCTTTTGGGACACAACGGACTTCCCCATTTTTATCCATTACCCACCAGGTGCACTCAGGTCCCTGTGCAAAAACGGTTCCACGGAGGGGTTTGCCCTTTCCAGAGGCTGGAAGGACCCACACCGCTTTTCCCAACATGCTCCTCACATGTACCACAGGGACCTTATCTCCCTCTATGGTCTGTAGGGAGCTGGACTGTGTAGGACCCTCTCGGTTGACTGATCCCCTAGTGTTGACCAACCAGGTGGCTTCTGCCAGATGCTTCTCCCAGTGCTTGAATGTCCCACCACCCATTGCTCTCAACGTGGTTTTTAACAACCCGTTGTAGCGTTCGATCTTACTAGCAGCTGGTGCATGGTAGGGGATATGGTAGATCCATTCAATGCCATTTTCTTTGGCCCAGATATCCACAGGAGAATTTTTGAAATGAGTCCCATTATCGGACTCAATTCTCTCTGGAGTGCCATGTCGCCATAGCACTTGTTTCTCAAGCCCTAAGATGGTGTTTCGGGTGGTAACATGGGTTACTGCTTATGTCTCAAGCCACCCAGTGGTCGCCTCCACCATGGTGAGCACATAACGATTACCATCCCGAGTTCGTGGCAAGGTGATATAATCAACCTGCCACGCCTCCCCATATTTATACTTTTCCCATCGCCCTTCCCGCCAGAGGGGTTTCATCCTCTTGGCCTGTTTAATTATGGCACATGTGTCACAGTCATGGATAACCTGTGCAACGGCATCCATAGTTAAGTCCACCCCTCGGTCTCTAGCTCACTTATAGGTCGCATCCCTTCCTTGATGGCCTGAGACTCATGGGCCCACCTTTACACCCAACCTGTTTGTTCGGGCAGGAATGTCTTTCCACAGTTCAGCAGCCCAAATAGGTTTACACTTCCGTTGCCGGTGTCCTGTTCCCACTGCAGCAACCACCCCCATAAAGCATTTGCCACCATCCAAGAATCAGTATAAAGATATAGCATGGGCCACCTCTCCCGTTCAGCCACATCTAAGGCCAGCTGGACAGCCTTTACCTCCGCAAATTGGCTTGACTCTCTTTCACCTTCGGTGGCCTCTGCAACTCGTCGTGTGGGGCTCCACACAGCAGCCTTCCATCTACGATGCTTCCCAACAATATGACACGATCCATCAGTGAAGAGGGCATACGTCTTTTCATTCTCTGGTAGTTCATTATATTGTGGGGCCTCTTTGGTTCGTGGTGTCTCCTCTGATGGTGATGTTCCAAATTTCTTGCCGTCAGGCCAGTCCATGATCACCTCCAGGATTCCTGGACGGTTGAGATTCCCCATCCGAGCTCTCTGTGTAATCAGTGCAATACACTTACTCCAAGTGGCATCAGTAGCATGATGGGTAGAGGGTTAGGGTTAACCTTTCCTTTCCTTTGAACATCCAGTTGAACCTTTCCTTTGAACATCCAGTTCAACACTGGCAAACGAGGTGCCACTACCGATTCACTACCGATTACTTCGGAAGCAGCTCGAACCCCCTCGTACTCGGCTAAGATCTCCTTCTCAATTGGAGTGTAGCACTCCTCTGAACCCCTGTACCCTCTGCTCCAAAATCCAAGGGGTCGGCCTCGGTTCTCCCCAGAGGCTCTATGCCACAGACTCCAAGTGGGACCTTTCTCTCCAGCAGCAGTGTAGAGGATGTTCTTTACATCCGCACTGGCCCCTTCCGGACTGTCCCGTCCGCACGGGCCCCAGGGCCACAGCACGGGCTATCTCCTACTTCATTTGCTCAAAGGCCTGCTGCTGTTCAGGACCCCATGCAAAATTATTCTTTTTTTGAGTCACTTGATAGAAGGGGCTTACTATGAAGCTGTAGTTTGGGATGTGCATACTCCAAAAACCTACTACACCCAGAAAAGACTGTGTCTCTTTCTTGCTAGTGGGTGGTGACATACTGGTGATTTTGTCAATCACATCTCCTGGAATGTGACGACGTCCATCTTGCCATTTTACTCCTAGGAACTGAATTTCTTCGGCAGGTCCCTTCACTTTGTTCCGTTTAATAGCAAAACCAGCACCCAGAAGAATTTGGATTATTCGCTCTCCTTTTTTAAAAACTTCCTCTGCTGTATCACCCCACACAACCATGTCATCAATGTACTGGAGGATATGAATACAGTATGATTGAAAAACAGTTACTGGCTACCTATTCCGCATTACAAGCGGTAGAGCCAATAAACCAAACGGACGAAGTTATAGTCAAGACTACATTGCCAATCCAGGGGTGGGTAAGAGATCTGACCCACCTTCCTAAGACAGGAGTGGCCCAGGCACAGACAGTGGCACGATGGGTCGCCTGTATGGGTATGCTCTATATGGGTAGCCAGAGGAGTAGTCTGTCTTCCTCACCGTTGAAAGAAGAGCTTCAGAAGATTCTTGGCCCAGTAACGTATCATAGTGATGCACCGAAACAAACTTTGGTTGCTCCACCACGGAAGAGTCCTGTCCAGGAAGGAAAATATCCTATCCCTGAAGATGCCTGGTACACGGATGGGTGCAGCAAGGGCAACCCAAGTAAGTGGAGAGCAGTAGCGTACCATCCTGCGACAGACACAATCTGGTTCGAAGAGGGGGATGGTCAAAGCAGCCAGTGGGCAGAGCTGCGGGCGGTGTGGATGGTTATAACCAAAGAACCTGGTGATGGTATCCTGAATATTTTCACAGATAGTTGGGCTGTGTATCGGGGGCTCACTCTTTGAATCGCACAGTGGGCCACCATTGGACTATCCACTCCCAACCGATCTGGGGCAAAGATATGTGGTTAGACATATGGAATGCAGTTAAACACAGAACTGTACGTGTCTACCATGTTTCTGGTCATCAACCCCTACAGTCACCAGGAAATGATGAAGCTGACACACTGGCCCGAGATAGATGGGTTGAGAACTTGCCGTCTGAGAATATCGCTCAGTGGCTACATCAAAAGCTGCTGCATGCTGGGCAGAAGACCATGTGGGCAGCCGCTAAAGCGTGGGGACTGCCTGTACAACTATCGGACATCGCTCAAGCATGCCGAGACTGTGACGCCTGCTCTAAGATAAGACCGAGGTCGTTTCCTGAAACTACACCCATCTTGCTAGAGAACACAATCCTCTACAGAGGTGGCAGGTTGATTATATTGGGCCCCTCCCTCGGTCTGAGGGGGCGAGATATGCCCTAACCTGTGTCGACACCGTGAGTGGGCTAATGCAGGCCTATCCAGTACCAAAAGCCAACCAGGCATATACTATAAAGGCACTCACAAGGCTGATGGCTGCCTACGGGACACTGCAAGTCGTGGAGAGCGACCAAGGAAGTCATTTCACGGGTGCAGTGATACAACGCTGGGCTGAAGAAAATAATATTGAGTGGCGATTCGACTCTCAGTCCCTGCAGGGGTGGACAAATAGACTCCACGAGACCCTGCGGGACCTGAATGAAAGACATAGAGATGGCAGACCCAGTGCCTTGAAAATGTTACAGACAACATGGGCCTCCCAACTTAGAATCCAAATTACGGGCACCGATAATGAGGTGAGACCTCAGATTGGCCGTGAAAACAATCTTCTGCTCCCTGCCCCAGAGGACCTAAAACTAGGTACCAATAAAATAAAATGGCCCTGGAAGGTGCAGGTAGGACCACGATAGTGAGGCCTACTTGCACTTTGGGGGAGATTATTGGAGGTGGGGGGTTCGGTAGCCCCTCCGGTAATAGGTACATGGCCTACTGAAATAATGGTTAACACTCCAGTCTTCATTGCTAAGGGGACCCCTATCATGTCTCTGTGGCAGATCTGGACACCCCCTTTGGTGCCTGATATAGTCGTACAGCCATAGACATCAGGTCAAAGGGTTTGGTACAAGTGGCCAATGCATGCCCCGGTACAAGCTGAAGTGTTAACCCAAGACAGGAATACAGCTTGTATCTTACCCTGGAGGGTGGACCTTCCCCTCTTGGTACCCTTGAAACACGTATATTACTCCCCGTGAGTCTATGAGTCGCCAGAAGGAACTAAACAATGCTGCAGTGTTACAGAGTTGCCATAAGACCATGTGCGGCATCTCCTGATGGTCTAACCAGGACTGATGAAGCATAAGATGCACCTGCACTGTGTGATTGCATGCTTCCAGTAGATACCACCGAGCACTGGCCCAAAGAAGAGCTCGACTGATATGCCAATCACTCATCTCGGATTATATGCGTCGCGACGGGCAATTATGTAAGCGTTGCGATGTATTGGGTCTCTGTATCAAGGGGGCTCACCTCATGGTTGCGTGATCAATGGTTCATGCTGTGAAGGGGTGGAGTGTATGGGAACTTCTGAATCACGGCCTGAACCACTGATTGGTCACCTGAGATGAGCACTGAGTCAGCCATGGGGGCACAGGTGAAGGTGATATACCTGTGTGAGTGGAAGGGGTGGATCCTGGCTAAACCTCTCCCAAGCCCCATTTAAGGGCTGACCACCACTTGGGAAGGATATCTTCTGTTTGTTGTAGGGACTAGAAATGCCTGAACCTTGTCTACGATGGCATTAGGTAGCACTTTGGACTTTCCTGACCAGACTACCCCTAGAAATTTTACGGACAGTCCTGGACCTTGCTCTTTTTGAGGATTGATAGCCCCTCCTCTTTCACTTAGGAAGGCAGTTAATGAATCTGCTGCCTCCCCTACTGCTTCCAGTGAGTCGGATGTTAACAGGAGGTCATCAATATAGTGGTATAGGTTCACATTGTTCGTTTTTCTCCAATCAGCCAGGTCACGTGCCACCAAATTATGACAGTATGTTGGTGAGTGCACGTACCCCTGTGGCAAGACCTGAAAGGTCCACTGCCTGCCTCCCCACGTAAATGCAAATTGATCTTGTGATTCTTTAGCAATAGGTATGCTAAAAAATGCATTTGCTAAAGCCGGGACACAATGGTAGGTTTTAATTTCCCTACTAAGAGTGTCCATTAAGGTGGCAATATTGGGTACGGCCGCATGGATGGGCGGCGTGACCTTATTCAGTTCCCTATAATCCACCGTCATTCTCCATGTTCCATACTACTTCAGTACTGGCCATATGGGGGTATTATTTGGGCTGTGTGCAGGTCTTATAATACCTACTTTCTCTAATTCCTGCACAGTCTTTGGTATTTCTTCTTGCCCCCCTCCCCCTGGGAGTCTGTACTGTCTTACATTAGTAATTGTTTCAGCAAACAAATGGGCTCATGTTTCTCATGGCCCCTCAATATTGTCCGTATTGCCCGGATACTAATGTACCTCTGCCGCAGTCTGAACTCTCCCACAGTGTTCTGGAGAGCCAGACGCCATAGAATGTCTATACCCAAGATATATTCTGGAATTGGGGCAATAGACATCTTATACTCCCTGGGCGGGAGACGTCCAACCCCCAATTTTAACCACGTCTGGGTGACTGGAATAGTCTGTCCCCCAAACCCACCAACCATCACTAATACCCTTAAATTTTGTTGGGTCTCCATATATAATTGACGTTTCTGAGCCGGTATCTGTGGGAATACAAAAAGTATATTTAGAGCTGCAGCTGTGCAACAGGATAAACAACATGAGAAAGGAAGGCTGAGAACCAAGGACACTTCCAGAAGAAGAGGAAAACAAGTTCAAGTAAGCTGCTAATTGGAGGAAGAGTGCATGACTTGGGAAAATTCACAGCCCTGATTGGATCATCGCCTGTATGCACCGTTAAGGACTGTTTTGCGAAGTTACATTGTTGATATGTAAAGGCGGGTGGGAAAGTTACAAGAGAGAAATTGTGAAAGTATATAAAGGATGTTAAAATCTGTAATAAATGATTTGGATCGTTCACATCTGAGTCCGTGCTTGAGACACTGCAGGTATCCACTAGAACCATCACCTTCTGTATATTTGTCTTAGACCAGAATATTGTCAGTTCTACATAGGGCCTTCGGTCACACCCGGAGGCCCTATGGGGACCAGAGTTTTTTGTTAATCCATGAACTTTGCCAGATCCAAATCTTTTGCCACAGGTTGCTCAGGCACTGTAGCCTGCGACACCTGCAGATGTTTTTTACTTCTGTTTGGTATTATGTAATCTGCCAGATTCCAGGTTGTTGTCTGTGTTTCTTGTATAATTCATACTCCCGATTTTCTGGGAGCACTCTGAAATTTCTGATCATTCCTAAGCTGTTACCACAGCTGTAACAAAACATGGTCGGGTTTCCCATCAATTTTGGTAAACGCAACCCCAGCCTGTATGAGGTCTATAAACATAGTCCCCGTACTGGGCCTGATCAGGGTAACCATTGAGCAGGCTTTTTAATTTTAATAGGGAAGGCCTCAGTTTCTTCCACTACACGAAAATTGCGCCTGGTTCTTATGAGCTCTGTCTCCCCTAAGTCTGCCACTAAATGGGCTGCCTGCTGTACGATGGCCTCTGATGCCACCAACGGATTTAATATGGAAACTAGCATCCCGTATAGGTGGGAGGGGGACTGCTGCAGTCTTAGATCTCTCATGCCCTCTGTAAATTTCTCTGTATCGGGGCTTTCAAAAGCGTCTGCGTACATAGCCTCCCTCATACTTAGTTCTTGGATGTATGCCTGAAGATACATACACTCCATAGAGGACCACAAACCAGTATTGAGAGGAATATCGGTTTTGTTAGGCCACGTTAGGCAGCATGCTGCCATTAACCAATCTATAATAGAATGGTTTTCATCATTGTAGTGGACGGCTGCATATAACCTTTGTCTCAAGGCCGAGGTTATTTTTATGGACGCTAATTTTGACATTTCTGTCCCATTCACTAAAACACTTTCACCTCCTGCATCCCATAGCCTTAGGAGCCATGATGGTATGCTTTCCCTTGGTTTTTGGTGGAACCGCTCTACTAGGTTCATCAACTCATTTAGCTGTATATGGACAAGCTGTCACATGGAGGTAGGTTTCAGCAGGGGGCCATTAGTCAGGAGGCACCCCTGCTGGTCTATCTTGTACCTTCTTTATTTTTTGAGTTATAATAGTCCGAATCTCGAATGGGTCCATCATAGATGGAGTTTCAAGATCTGCCTTAGAGTTCTTTTTTCCTGACATATCTAAGTCTGCCTCCTCTGATTTTTGGACATCCTCTACCGCTATACTCCGTATTTGTCTTGTGGGGACATTAAGGCCAGGTTTTTTGGTTGTTAATGTACCCAGCTGTTGCTCAAGTTTCTCAATACGCTCTCTTAATAATTGGTTTTCAGTTACCATGTTAATAGTTGCAGCATCTAATTTAAGTATGGCCATTACTGCAGGCCAGACTACTGCAGAGGCGGCTAGCCGCCACTCCTAGGTAACGAGTATGTCCTTATCTAATCCTAGAAAGTAGTCAGTCAAATAAGATGGGGAGGGAGAGGCAGTATCTGGAACCCGCATGGGTCCCCATTTCTCAATAATGGATGCCAACCCATAGTAGGGCGACCCCATGAACCCTGGAATTAGACCAGAGATTGCCTGTTCTATGGGGGTAACGTTCTCCCCCCTGGCCCATTTAAGCATATTCCAAATGAAGGACATGTTTGGTAAGTATGAATTATTATCACTAGGATTGGCTGGCTCGCCAAGTTTGGGGTAAATAACTTCCAAGGATGGTACTTCACAAAGAGATAGTATAGATGATAGTATATTTTGAGTAGTTCTATATAGATAGGATATAAATAATACAAAATAAAAGAGAGCTCACCTTCAGGATAACAAGGCTCACAGGGGACTCCACCTGGTGGTCAGCCCTTAAATGGGGTTTAGGAGAGGTGGAGCCAAACTCCACCCCTTCCAATGACAAAGGTATATCACCTTCACTTGTGGGCCCATGGCTGGCTTGGTGCTCATCTCAGGCTACCAATCAGTGGTTCAGGTAGTGATTGAGCAGTTCCCATACCCTCCACATTTTATCTGTGCCTTTTAAATTTATTCCACTCCTTTTCATTACATTTTGCTCTTTCCACTCCTCTCTGCTCCATTCCATTACATTTACCTCCTCACCATTTCATTACCCTTTAAATTTTACTCCACTACATTTCATTACTTTTCACTCTACTGCACTCACTCCACCCCAGCCTACTCCACTCGATTACATTTACCTACACACTATTTCATTACCTTTTCAATTTTACTCCTCTCAATTTTGTTATATTTCACTCCATTCAGTGCATTTCACTCCTCTCCACTTCACTCCTTTCTGATATCTTATTTAGTAAATTAGCTTTCCTCCTCAGATCATTGCGGCTGTTTTGTTCTTAGGTCCACTCCTCTCCATTACATTATGTTTCTCTCCTCTCTTCTCCACTTCATTACGTTTTACACCACACTTCTAGCACAATTACATTTCACTCCACTCCCCTCCTTTCTAATAAATTTCACTCCACAAATTTCCATTCCATTTCGCTCCACTTCATTCCATGTCAAATTTGACTCCACTCTTCACCTTTCCATTTCATTTCACTCCATTTTTCTCTGCTCCACTTCTCTCCATTCCATTAAATTTCTTTCCACTAAATTCAATTTCATTTCAACACACTCTTCACCATTCTATTAAATATCATTTCATTTTTCTGTACACCACTCCTCTCCATTCCATTAAATTTCCTTCTTCTCTTCTCCACTACGTTCTATTTCTGTCCACTCTTCTCCATACCATAACATTTCTCTACATTCTTCTCCATTCCATTACTTTTCACTCTACTCCACTCAATTGCTTTACATTTCACGCCACTCCTCACCATTCCATTACATTTTATTCCATTTTTTTTTACGCCACTCAACTCCATTCCATTACATTTAACTCCACTACATTTAATTACATTTCTTTCCAATCGTAATCATTCCATTACATTTCACTCTATTTTTCTCTCCTCCACTTCTCTCCATTCCATTACATTTCACTCCACTACATTCCATTATATTTCTCTCCACTCTTCACCATTTCACTAAATTTCACTCAATTTTTCTCTACTGCACTCTTCTCCACACCATTTCATTTCTTGCAACTCATCTCCCCGCAATTCTATATCTCTCCACTTTACTCCACACCATTACTTTTCTCTACTTTTCTGTCCGTTCCATTACATTCGAATTGGCCTATAGCTGTCATTGATTTCAAAGACTGTTTTTTTACCATTTCGCTTAATCCAAAAGACACACCAAGATTTGCTTTCTCAGTGCCCTCCATCAACCAATAAAGCCCTGCTCAGCGGTATCACTGGACTGTGTTACCACAAGGAATGCTTAATAGTCCAACGATATGTCAACTGACTGTAGCAAATGCATTACAACCAGTACGAAAAGCTAGACCCCACGTCCTTATTTATCATTACATGGATGATATATTAATTGCAGCAGAACGAGAATAGAGTCTAAAGGACACTGTAATGCTCGTAAGGCTGGCAGTTCAATCTGTTGGTTTACAAATAGCAGAAGAAAAGGTGCAACTTAGTTCTCTATGGAAATATTTAGGATGGAAAATTCCATCTCACACCATTCAGCCACAAATCCTCAAAATAATACCTCATGTACAGACATTGAATGATCTGCAAAAATTGTTAGGAACCATCAACTGGTTACTACCGCTTTTGGTATTACTACTATTTAGTTGCACCCTCTGTTCAAGCTACTCAAAGGAGACCCGAATTTAACCTCTAAAAGACAGTTAACGCCACAAGCGTTACAATGCTTAGACTGTAATAACATCACTGCAACATCGATATTGCCATCGTGTTTGTTTATCACTACCAGTATCTCTAGTAATAATATCAAATACCTATCAGCCATATAGCTTGTTATGTCAGTGGGATACCTCAAGAAAAGATCCTCTCATTATCCTGGAATGGATATTCTTACCACATACCTTTTCAAAAACCATTGCATCACGAGTAACGTTTGCAATGCTAATACAGGGAGGTCATCATCGTTTACGACTTTTACAAGCCCTTGAACCTGATTGCATCTACATAGCTGCTACTAAAAAAGATTTAGATTGGTTGCTTGCACAGTCACTCACTTTACAAACTGCTATGGCAGGCTATACAGAACAGATCTCCACCCATCCCCCCAAACATCAGTTACTGCATAATTTGAGTGATCTGTCCCTTTCTCCTAATATTTTACTTTCACGTGTTCCAATACCTAATGCTGTTACTGCATTTACAGATGGCTCTAGCAAGACACATAGAAGCCCTGCTGGCACTGCCTATCGCGTCCACCGCTGGCATGTTCCTTTTCTCTCTTCTTTCTGGTGGTTTGCCATTTCTAAAAGGTCAATAGCTAATAATGCGTTTGCTTAGGGAGTTTCTGCTTCTTGTTTACACTTATCTAAAATGGATGTCTGCATGTGTGTAAGTGTGTGTATGTTGGCTAAAACCCTAACCCTCTGTGTTGCTCTGTGTCACGGTGTTATCCGTGACAGTGACTCAAGGGAAACCGAGAAGGGAGAGAGGAGAGAAAAAGAAACTGCGTCAGTGGCCACGCAGCCGTCCGAGCAGAGCCGCGCTCTGGGGGGAGAGGCGAAAACAGTGGGAATTGATGAGTCTTCAAAAAAAAAAGCACGATCTGAGAAGGAACGGTAAATTTACTAAATCTAATAAAATTGAATAATTGAGAGAGAGATAAAATTTCCAAACCAAAAGCTGTGAGCTTACGTTAAGGAGAAAACTGCAGGGGAAGCACACGTGCTGAACCTCCACGGCAGCCCAGAAGAGCGCGCCCAGGCAGAGCACCGCCTGGCATCCTGTGCGGAGCTCCGCTCCTCTGCTGCTCCCAGCAGCATTAACTCCTTAACTGCTGCATGATGATCTGATGTGGAATACCGGCATCAAAACCACAAAACCACAACATAAAACCCCTTATTCCACATCATCACATCATGCTAAACACACATCTATACATAACCAAACAGTAATAACATAAGTTACATAGAAACATATATATATATACATTCATATACATGTAAGTACAGACTGCATTCCCCCAATATCAAATTCCCTTTTGGGACACAACGGACTTCCCCATTTTTATCCATTACCCACCAGGTGCACTCAGGTCCCTGTGCAAAAACGGTTCCACGGAGGGGTTTGCCCTTTCCAGAGGCTGGAAGGACCCACACCGCTTTTCCCAACATGCTCCTCACATGTACCACAGGGACCTTATCTCCCTCTATGGTCTGTAGGGAGCTGGACTGTGTAGGACCCTCTCGGTTGACTGATCCCCTAGTGTTGACCAACCAGGTGGCTTCTGCCAGATGCTTCTCCCAGTGCTTGAATGTCCCACCACCCATTGCTCTCAACGTGGTTTTTAACAACCCGTTGTAGCGTTCGATCTTACTAGCAGCTGGTGCATGGTAGGGGATATGGTAGATCCATTCAATGCCATTTTCTTTGGCCCAGATATCCACAGGAGAATTTTTGAAATGAGTCCCATTATCGGACTCAATTCTCTCTGGAGTGCCATGTCGCCATAGCACTTGTTTCTCAAGCCCTAAGATGGTGTTTCGGGTGGTAACATGGGTTACTGCTTATGTCTCAAGCCACCCAGTGGTCGCCTCCACCATGGTGAGCACATAACGATTACCATCCCGAGTTCGTGGCAAGGTGATATAATCAACCTGCCACGCCTCCCCATATTTATACTTTTCCCATCGCCCTTCCCGCCAGAGGGGTTTCATCCTCTTGGCCTGTTTAATTATGGCACATGTGTCACAGTCATGGATAACCTGTGCAACGGCATCCATAGTTAAGTCCACCCCTCGGTCTCTAGCTCACTTATAGGTCGCATCCCTTCCTTGATGGCCTGAGACTCATGGGCCCACCTTTACACCCAACCTGTTTGTTCGGGCAGGAATGTCTTTCCACAGTTCAGCAGCCCAAATAGGTTTACACTTCCGTTGCCGGTGTCCTGTTCCCACTGCAGCAACCACCCCCATAAAGCATTTGCCACCATCCAAGAATCAGTATAAAGATATAGCATGGGCCACCTCTCCCGTTCAGCCACATCTAAGGCCAGCTGGACAGCCTTTACCTCCGCAAATTGGCTTGACTCTCTTTCACCTTCGGTGGCCTCTGCAACTCGTCGTGTGGGGCTCCACACAGCAGCCTTCCATCTACGATGCTTCCCAACAATATGACACGATCCATCAGTGAAGAGGGCATACGTCTTTTCATTCTCTGGTAGTTCATTATATTGTGGGGCCTCTTTGGTTCGTGGTGTCTCCTCTGATGGTGATGTTCCAAATTTCTTGCCGTCAGGCCAGTCCATGATCACCTCCAGGATTCCTGGACGGTTGAGATTCCCCATCCGAGCTCTCTGTGTAATCAGTGCAATACACTTACTCCAAGTGGCATCAGTAGCATGATGGGTAGAGGGTTAGGGTTAACCTTTCCTTTCCTTTGAACATCCAGTTGAACCTTTCCTTTGAACATCCAGTTCAACACTGGCAAACGAGGTGCCACTACCGATTCACTACCGATTACTTCGGAAGCAGCTCGAACCCCCTCGTACTCGGCTAAGATCTCCTTCTCAATTGGAGTGTAGCACTCCTCTGAACCCCTGTACCCTCTGCTCCAAAATCCAAGGGGTCGGCCTCGGTTCTCCCCAGAGGCTCTATGCCACAGACTCCAAGTGGGACCTTTCTCTCCAGCAGCAGTGTAGAGGATGTTCTTTACATCCGCACTGGCCCCTTCCGGACTGTCCCGTCCGCACGGGCCCCAGGGCCACAGCACGGGCTATCTCCTACTTCATTTGCTCAAAGGCCTGCTGCTGTTCAGGACCCCATGCAAAATTATTCTTTTTTTGAGTCACTTGATAGAAGGGGCTTACTATGAAGCTGTAGTTTGGGATGTGCATACTCCAAAAACCTACTACACCCAGAAAAGACTGTGTCTCTTTCTTGCTAGTGGGTGGTGACATACTGGTGATTTTGTCAATCACATCTCCTGGAATGTGACGACGTCCATCTTGCCATTTTACTCCTAGGAACTGAATTTCTTCGGCAGGTCCCTTCACTTTGTTCCGTTTAATAGCAAAACCAGCACCCAGAAGAATTTGGATTATTCGCTCTCCTTTTTTAAAAACTTCCTCTGCTGTATCACCCCACACAACCATGTCATCAATGTACTGGAGGATATGAATACAGTATGATTGAAAAACAGTTACTGGCTACCTATTCCGCATTACAAGCGGTAGAGCCAATAAACCAAACGGACGAAGTTATAGTCAAGACTACGTTGCCAATCCAGGGGTGGGTAAGAGATCTGACCCACCTTCCTAAGACAGGAGTGGCCCAGGCACAGACAGTGGCACGATGGGTCGCCTGTATGGGTATGCTCTATATGGGTAGCCAGAGGAGTAGTCTGTCTTCCTCACCGTTGAAAGAAGAGCTTCAGAAGATTCTTGGCCCAGTAACGTATCATAGTGATGCACCGAAACAAACTTTGGTTGCTCCACCACGGAAGAGTCCTGTCCAGGAAGGAAAATATCCTATCCCTGAAGATGCCTGGTACACGGATGGGTGCAGCAAGGGCAACCCAAGTAAGTGGAGAGCAGTAGCGTACCATCCTGCGACAGACACAATCTGGTTCGAAGAGGGGGATGGTCAAAGCAGCCAGTGGGCAGAGCTGCGGGCGGTGTGGATGGTTATATCCAAAGAACCTGGTGATGGTATCCTGAATATTTTCACAGATAGTTGGGCTGTGTATCGGGGGCTCACTCTTTGAATCGCACAGTGGGCCACCATTGGACTATCCACTCCCAACCGATCTGGGGCAAAGATATGTGGTTAGACATATGGAATGCAGTTAAACACAGAACTGTACGTGTCTACCATGTTTCTGGTCATCAACCCCTACAGTCACCAGGAAATGATGAAGCTGACACACTGGCCCGAGATAGATGGGTTGAGAACTTGCCGTCTGAGAATATCGCTCAGTGGCTACATCAAAAGCTGCTGCATGCTGGGCAGAAGACCATGTGGGCAGCCGCTAAAGCGTGGGGACTGCCTGTACAACTATCGGACATCGCTCAAGCATGCCGAGACTGTGACGCCTGCTCTAAGATAAGACCGAGGTCGTTTCCTGAAACTACACCCATCTTGCTAGAGAACACAATCCTCTACAGAGGTGGCAGGTTGATTATATTGGGCCCCTCCCTCGGTCTGAGGGGGCGAGATATGCCCTAACCTGTGTCGACACCGTGAGTGGGCTAATGCAGGCCTATCCAGTACCAAAAGCCAACCAGGCATATACTATAAAGGCACTCACAAGGCTGATGGCTGCCTACGGGACACTGCAAGTCGTGGAGAGCGACCAAGGAAGTCATTTCACGGGTGCAGTGATACAACGCTGGGCTGAAGAAAATAATATTGAGTGGCGATTCGACTCTCAGTCCCTGCAGGGGTGGACAAATAGACTCCACGAGACCCTGCGGGACCTGAATGAAAGACATAGAGATGGCAGACCCAGTGCCTTGAAAATGTTACAGACAACATGGGCCTCCCAACTTAGAATCCAAATTACGGGCACCGATAATGAGGTGAGACCTCAGATTGGCCGTGAAAACAATCTTCTGCTCCCTGCCCCAGAGGACCTAAAACTAGGTACCAATAAAATAAAATGGCCCTGGAAGGTGCAGGTAGGACCACGATAGTGAGGCCTACTTGCACCTTGGGGGAGATTATTGGAGGTGGGGGGTTCGGTAGCCCCTCCGGTAATAGGTACATGGCCTACTGAAATAATGGTTAACACTCCAGTCTTCATTGCTAAGGGGACCCCTATCATGTCTCTGTGGCAGATCTGGACACCCCCTTTGGTGCCTGATATAGTCGTACAGCCATAGACATCAGGTCAAAGGGTTTGGTACAAGTGGCCAATGCATGCCCCGGTACAAGCTGAAGTGTTAACCCAAGACAGGAATACAGCTTGTATCTTACCCTGGAGGGTGGACCTTCCCCTCTTGGTACCCTTGAAACACGTATATTACTCCCCGTGAGTCTATGAGTCGCCAGAAGGAACTAAACAATGCTGCAGTGTTACAGAGTTGCCATAAGACCATGTGCGGCATCTCCTGATGGTCTAACCAGGACTGATGAAGCATAAGATGCACCTGCACTGTGTGATTGCATGCTTCCAGTAGATACCACCGAGCACTGGCCCAAAGAAGAGCTCGACTGATATGCCAATCACTCATCTCGGATTATATGCGTCGCGACGGGCAATTATGTAAGCGTTGCGATGTATTGGGTCTCTGTATCAAGGGGGCTCACCTCATGGTTGCGTGATCAATGGTTCATGCTGTGAAGGGGTGGAGTGTATGGGAACTTCTGAATCACGGCCTGAACCACTGATTGGTCACCTGAGATGAGCACTGAGTCAGCCATGGGGGCACAGGTGAAGGTGATATACCTGTGTGAGTGGAAGGGGTGGATCCTGGCTAAACCTCTCCCAAGCCCCATTTAAGGGCTGACCACCACTTGGGAAGGATATCTTCTGTTTGTTGTAGGGACTAGAAATGCCTGAACCTTGTCTACGATGGCATTAGGTAGCACTTTGGACTTTCCTGACCAGACTACCCCTAGAAATTTTACGGACAGTCCTGGACCTTGCTCTTTTTGAGGATTGATAGCCCCTCCTCTTTCACTTAGGAAGGCAGTTAATGAATCTGCTGCCTCCCCTACTGCTTCCAGTGAGTCGGATGTTAACAGGAGGTCATCAATATAGTGGTATAGGTTCACATCGTTCGTTTTTCTCCAATCAGCCAGGTCACGTGCCACCAAATTATGACAGTATGTTGGTGAGTGCACGTACCCCTGTGGCAAGACCTGAAAGGTCCACTGCCTGCCTCCCCACGTAAATGCAAATTGATCTTGTGATTCTTTAGCAATAGGTATGCTAAAAAATGCATTTGCTAAAGCCGGGACACAATGGTAGGTTTTAATTTCCCTACTAAGAGTGTCCATTAAGGTGGCAATATTGGGTACGGCCGCATGGATGGGCGGCGTGACCTTATTCAGTTCCCTATAATCCACCGTCATTCTCCATGTTCCATACTACTTCAGTACTGGCCATATGGGGGTATTATTTGGGCTGTGTGCAGGTCTTATAATACCTACTTTCTCTAATTCCTGCACAGTCTTTGGTATTTCTTCTTGCCCCCCTCCCCCTGGGAGTCTGTACTGTCTTACATTAGTAATTGTTTCAGCAAACAAATGGGCTCATGTTTCTCATGGCCCCTCAATATTGTCCGTATTGCCCGGATACTAATGTACCTCTGCCGCAGTCTGAACTCTCCCACAGTGTTCTGGAGAGCCAGACGCCATAGAATGTCTATACCCAAGATATATTCTGGAATTGGGGCAATAGACATCTTATACTCCCTGGGCGGGAGACGTCCAACCCCCAATTTTAACCACGTCTGGGTGACTGGAATAGTCTGTCCCCCAAACCCACCAACCATCACTAATACCCTTAAATTTTGTTGGGTCTCCATATATAATTGACGTTTCTGAGCTGGTATCTGTGGGAATACAAAAAGTATATTTAGAGCTGCAGCTGTGCAACAGGATAAACAACATGAGAAAGGAAGGCTGAGAACCAAGGACACTTCCAGAAGAAGAGGAAAACAAGTTCAAGTAAGCTGCTAATTGGAGGAAGAGTGCATGACTTGGGAAAATTCACAGCCCTGATTGGATCATCGCCTGTATGCACCGTTAAGGACTGTTTTGCGAAGTTACATTGTTGATATGTAAAGGCGGGTGGGAAAGTTACAAGAGAGAAATTGTGAAAGTATATAAAGGATGTTAAAATCTGTAATAAATGATTTGGATCGTTCACATCTGAGTCCGTGCTTGAGACACTGCAGGTATCCACTAGAACCATCACCTTCTGTATATTTGTCTTAGACCAGAATATTGTCAGTTCTACATAGGGCCTTCGGTCACACCCGGAGGCCCTATGGGGACCAGAGTTTTTTGTTAATCCATGAACTTTGCCAGATCCAAATCTTTTGCCACAGGTTGCTCAGGCACTGTAGCCTGCGACACCTGCAGATGTTTTTTACTTCTGTTTGGTATTATGTAATCTGCCAGATTCCAGGTTGTTGTCTGTGTTTCTTGTATAATTCATACTCCCGATTTTCTGGGAGCACTCTGAAATTTCTGATCATTCCTAAGCTGTTACCACAGCTGTAACAAAACATGGTCGGGTTTCCCATCAATTTTGGTAAACGCAACCCCAGCCTGTATGAGGTCTATAAACATAGTCCCCGTACTGGGCCTGATCAGGGTAACCATTGAGCAGGCTTTTTAATTTTAATAGGGAAGGCCTCAGTTTCTTCCACTACACGAAAATTGCGCCTGGTTCTTATGAGCTCTGTCTCCCCTAAGTCTGCCACTAAATGGGCTGCCTGCTGTACGATGGCCTCTGATGCCACCAACGGATTTAATATGGAAACTAGCATCCCGTATAGGTGGGAGGGGGACTGCTGCAGTCTTAGATCTCTCATGCCCTCTGTAAATTTCTCTGTATCGGGGCTTTCAAAAGCGTCTGCGTACATAGCCTCCCTCATACTTAGTTCTTGGATGTATGCCTGAAGATACATACACTCCATAGAGGACCACAAACCAGTATTGAGAGGAATATCGGTTTTGTTAGGCCACGTTAGGCAGCATGCTGCCATTAACCAATCTATAATAGAATGGTTTTCATCATTGTAGTGGACGGCTGCATATAACCTTTGTCTCAAGGCCGAGGTTATTTTTATGGACGCTAATTTTGACATTTCTGTCCCATTCACTAAAACACTTTCACCTCCTGCATCCCATAGCCTTAGGAGCCATGATGGTATGCTTTCCCTTGGTTTTTGGTGGAACCGCTCTACTAGGTTCATCAACTCATTTAGCTGTATATGGACAAGCTGTCACATGGAGGTAGGTTTCAGCAGGGGGCCATTAGTCAGGAGGCACCCCTGCTGGTCTATCTTGTACCTTCTTTATTTTTTGAGTTATAATAGTCCGAATCTCGAATGGGTCCATCATAGATGGAGTTTCAAGATCTGCCTTAGAGTTCTTTTTTCCTGACATATCTAAGTCTGCCTCCTCTGATTTTTGGACATCCTCTACCGCTATACTCCGTATTTGTCTTGTGGGGACATTAAGGCCAGGTTTTTTGGTTGTTAATGTACCCAGCTGTTGCTCAAGTTTCTCAATACGCTCTCTTAATAATTGGTTTTCAGTTACCATGTTAATAGTTGCAGCATCTAATTTAAGTATGGCCATTACTGCAGGCCAGACTACTGCAGAGGCGGCTAGCCGCCACTCCTAGGTAACGAGTATGTCCTTATCTAATCCTAGAAAGTAGTCAGTCAAATAAGATGGGGAGGGAGAGGCAGTATCTGGAACCCGCATGGGTCCCCATTTCTCAATAATGGATGCCAACCCATAGTAGGGCGACCCCATGAACCCTGGAATTAGACCAGAGATTGCCTGTTCTATGGGGGTAACGTTCTCCCCCCTGGCCCATTTAAGCATATTCCAAATGAAGGACATGTTTGGTAAGTATGAATTATTATCACTAGGATTGGCTGGCTCGCCAAGTTTGGGGTAAATAACTTCCAAGGATGGTACTTCACAAAGAGATAGTATAGATGATAGTATATTTTGAGTAGTTCTATATAGATAGGATATAAATAATACAAAATAAAAGAGAGCTCACCTTCAGGATAACAAGGCTCACAGGGGACTCCACCTGGTGGTCAGCCCTTAAATGGGGTTTAGGAGAGGTGGAGCCAAACTCCACCCCTTCCAATGACAAAGGTATATCACCTTCACTTGTGGGCCCATGGCTGGCTTGGTGCTCATCTCAGGCTACCAATCAGTGGTTCAGGTAGTGATTGAGCAGTTCCCATACCCTCCACATTTTATCTGTGCCTTTTAAATTTATTCCACTCCTTTTCATTACATTTTGCTCTTTCCACTCCTCTCTGCTCCATTCCATTACATTTACCTCCTCACCATTTCATTACCCTTTAAATTTTACTCCACTACATTTCATTACTTTTCACTCTACTGCACTCACTCCACCCCAGCCTACTCCACTCGATTACATTTACCTACACACTATTTCATTACCTTTTCAATTTTACTCCTCTCAATTTTGTTATATTTCACTCCATTCAGTGCATTTCACTCCTCTCCACTTCACTCCTTTCTGATATCTTATTTAGTAAATTAGCTTTCCTCCTCAGATCATCGCGGCTGTTTTGTTCTTAGGTCCACTCCTCTCCATTACATTATGTTTCTCTCCTCTCTTCTCCACTTCATTACGTTTTACACCACACTTCTAGCACAATTACATTTCACTCCACTCCCCTCCTTTCTAATAAATTTCACTCCACAAATTTCCATTCCATTTCGCTCCACTTCATTCCATGTCAAATTTGACTCCACTCTTCACCTTTCCATTTCATTTCACTCCATTTTTCTCTGCTCCACTTCTCTCCATTCCATTAA
This sequence comes from Cyrtonyx montezumae, assembly GCF_038088225.1. Lineage (NCBI taxonomy): Eukaryota > Metazoa > Chordata > Aves > Galliformes > Odontophoridae > Cyrtonyx > Cyrtonyx montezumae. The sequence continues at coordinate 125,747 of NW_027072097.1, read as the reverse complement.
ATTTCTTTCCACTAAATTCAATTTCATTTCAACACACTCTTCACCATTCTATTAAATATCATTTCATTTTTCTGTACACCACTCCTCTCCATTCCATTAAATTTCCTTCTTCTCTTCTCCACTACGTTCTATTTCTGTCCACTCTTCTCCATACCATAACATTTCTCTACATTCTTCTCCATTCCATTACTTTTCACTCTACTCCACTCAATTGCTTTACATTTCACGCCACTCCTCACCATTCCATTACATTTTATTCCATTTTTTTTTACGCCACTCAACTCCATTCCATTACATTTAACTCCACTACATTTAATTACATTTCTTTCCAATCGTAATCATTCCATTACATTTCACTCTATTTTTCTCTCCTCCACTTCTCTCCATTCCATTACATTTCACTCCACTACATTCCATTATATTTCTCTCCACTCTTCACCATTTCACTAAATTTCACTCAATTTTTCTCTACTGCACTCTTCTCCACACCATTTCATTTCTTGCAACTCATCTCCCCGCAATTCTATATCTCTCCACTTTACTCCACACCATTACTTTTCTCTACTTTTCTGTCCGTTCCATTACATTCGAATTGGCCTATAGCTGTCATTGATTTCAAAGACTGTTTTTTTACCATTTCGCTTAATCCAAAAGACACACCAAGATTTGCTTTCTCAGTGCCCTCCATCAACCAATAAAGCCCTGCTCAGCGGTATCACTGGACTGTGTTACCACAAGGAATGCTTAATAGTCCAACGATATGTCAACTGACTGTAGCAAATGCATTACAACCAGTACGAAAAGCTAGACCCCACGTCCTTATTTATCATTACATGGATGATATATTAATTGCAGCAGAACGAGAATAGAGTCTAAAGGACACTGTAATGCTCGTAAGGCTGGCAGTTCAATCTGTTGGTTTACAAATAGCAGAAGAAAAGGTGCAACTTAGTTCTCTATGGAAATATTTAGGATGGAAAATTCCATCTCACACCATTCAGCCACAAATCCTCAAAATAATACCTCATGTACAGACATTGAATGATCTGCAAAAATTGTTAGGAACCATCAACTGGTTACTACCGCTTTTGGTATTACTACTATTTAGTTGCACCCTCTGTTCAAGCTACTCAAAGGAGACCCGAATTTAACCTCTAAAAGACAGTTAACGCCACAAGCGTTACAATGCTTAGACTGTAATAACATCACTGCAACATCGATATTGCCATCGTGTTTGTTTATCACTACCAGTATCTCTAGTAATAATATCAAATACCTATCAGCCATATAGCTTGTTATGTCAGTGGGATACCTCAAGAAAAGATCCTCTCATTATCCTGGAATGGATATTCTTACCACATACCTTTTCAAAAACCATTGCATCACGAGTAACGTTTGCAATGCTAATACAGGGAGGTCATCATCGTTTACGACTTTTACAAGCCCTTGAACCTGATTGCATCTACATAGCTGCTACTAAAAAAGATTTAGATTGGTTGCTTGCACAGTCACTCACTTTACAAACTGCTATGGCAGGCTATACAGAACAGATCTCCACCCATCCCCCCAAACATCAGTTACTGCATAATTTGAGTGATCTGTCCCTTTCTCCTAATATTTTACTTTCACGTGTTCCAATACCTAATGCTGTTACTGCATTTACAGATGGCTCTAGCAAGACACATAGACGCCCTGCTGGCACTGCCTATCGCGTCCACCGCTGGCATGTTCCTTTTCTCTCTTCTTTCTGGTGGTTTGCCATTTCTAAAAGGTCAATAGCTAATAATGCGTTTGCTTAGGGAGTTTCTGCTTCTTGTTTACACTTATCTAAAATGGATGTCTGCATGTGTGTAAGTGTGTGTATGTTGGCTAAAACCCTAACCCTCTGTGTTGCTCTGTGTCACGGTGTTATCCGTGACAGTGACTCAAGGGAAACCGAGAAGGGAGAGAGGAGAGAAAAAGAAACTGCGTCAGTGGCCACGCAGCCGTCCGAGCAGAGCCGCGCTCTGGGGGGAGAGGCGAAAACAGTGGGAATTGATGAGTCTTCAAAAAAAAAAGCACGATCTGAGAAGGAACGGTAAATTTACTAAATCTAATAAAATTGAATAATTGAGAGAGAGATAAAATTTCCAAACCAAAAGCTGTGAGCTTACGTTAAGGAGAAAACTGCAGGGGAAGCACACGTGCTGAACCTCCACGGCAGCCCAGAAGAGCGCGCCCAGGCAGAGCACCGCCTGGCATCCTGTGCGGAGCTCCGCTCCTCTGCTGCTCCCAGCAGCATTAACTCCTTAACTGCTGCATGATGATCTGATGTGGAATACCGGCATCAAAACCACAAAACCACAACATAAAACCCCTTATTCCACATCATCACATCATGCTAAACACACATCTATACATAACCAAACAGTAATAACATAAGTTACATAGAAACATATATATATATACATTCATATACATGTAAGTACAGACTGCATTCCCCCAATATCAAATTCCCTTTTGGGACACAACGGACTTCCCCATTTTTATCCATTACCCACCAGGTGCACTCAGGTCCCTGTGCAAAAACGGTTCCACGGAGGGGTTTGCCCTTTCCAGAGGCTGGAAGGACCCACACCGCTTTTCCCAACATGCTCCTCACATGTACCACAGGGACCTTATCTCCCTCTATGGTCTGTAGGGAGCTGGACTGTGTAGGACCCTCTCGGTTGACTGATCCCCTAGTGTTGACCAACCAGGTGGCTTCTGCCAGATGCTTCTCCCAGTGCTTGAATGTCCCACCACCCATTGCTCTCAACGTGGTTTTTAACAACCCGTTGTAGCGTTCGATCTTACTAGCAGCTGGTGCATGGTAGGGGATATGGTAGATCCATTCAATGCCATTTTCTTTGGCCCAGATATCCACAGGAGAATTTTTGAAATGAGTCCCATTATCGGACTCAATTCTCTCTGGAGTGCCATGTCGCCATAGCACTTGTTTCTCAAGCCCTAAGATGGTGTTTCGGGTGGTAACATGGGTTACTGCTTATGTCTCAAGCCACCCAGTGGTCGCCTCCACCATGGTGAGCACATAACGATTACCATCCCGAGTTCGTGGCAAGGTGATATAATCAACCTGCCACGCCTCCCCATATTTATACTTTTCCCATCGCCCTTCCCGCCAGAGGGGTTTCATCCTCTTGGCCTGTTTAATTATGGCACATGTGTCACAGTCATGGATAACCTGTGCAACGGCATCCATAGTTAAGTCCACCCCTCGGTCTCTAGCTCGCTTATAGGTCGCATCCCTTCCTTGATGGCCTGAGACTCATGGGCCCACCTTTACACCCAACCTGTTTGTTCGGGCAGGAATGTCTTTCCACAGTTCAGCAGCCCAAATAGGTTTACACTTCCGTTGCCGGTGTCCTGTTCCCACTGCAGCAACCACCCCCATAAAGCATTTGCCACCATCCAAGAATCAGTATAAAGATATAGCATGGGCCACCTCTCCCGTTCAGCCACATCTAAGGCCAGCTGGACAGCCTTTACCTCCGCAAATTGGCTTGACTCTCTTTCACCTTCGGTGGCCTCTGCAACTCGTCGTGTGGGGCTCCACACAGCAGCCTTCCATCTACGATGCTTCCCAACAATATGACACGATCCATCAGTGAAGAGGGCATACGTCTTTTTCATTCTCTGGTAGTTCATTATATTGTGGGGCCTCTTTGGTTCGTGGTGTCTCCTCTGATGGTGATGTTCCAAATTTCTTGCCGTCAGGCCAGTCCATGATCACCTCCAGGATTCCTGGACGGTTGAGATTCCCCATCCGAGCTCTCTGTGTAATCAGTGCAATACACTTACTCCAAGTGGCATCAGTAGCATGATGGGTAGAGGGTTAGGGTTAACCTTTCCTTTCCTTTGAACATCCAGTTGAACCTTTCCTTTGAACATCCAGTTCAACACTGGCAAACGAGGTGCCACTACCGATTCACTACCGATTACTTCGGAAGCAGCTCGAACCCCCTCGTACTCGGCTAAGATCTCCTTCTCAATTGGAGTGTAGCACTCCTCTGAACCCCTGTACCCTCTGCTCCAAAATCCAAGGGGTCGGCCTCGGTTCTCCCCAGAGGCTCTATGCCACAGACTCCAAGTGGGACCTTTCTCTCCAGCAGCAGTGTAGAGGATGTTCTTTACATCCGCACTGGCCCCTTCCGGACTGTCCCGTCCGCACGGGCCCCAGGGCCACAGCACGGGCTATCTCCTACTTCATTTGCTCAAAGGCCTGCTGCTGTTCAGGACCCCATGCAAAATTATTCTTTTTTTGAGTCACTTGATAGAAGGGGCTTACTATGAAGCTGTAGTTTGGGATGTGCATACTCCAAAAACCTACTACACCCAGAAAAGACTGTGTCTCTTTCTTGCTAGTGGGTGGTGACATACTGGTGATTTTGTCAATCACATCTCCTGGAATGTGACGACGTCCATCTTGCCATTTTACTCCTAGGAACTGAATTTCTTCGGCAGGTCCCTTCACTTTGTTCCGTTTAATAGCAAAACCAGCACCCAGAAGAATTTGGATTATTCGCTCTCCTTTTTTAAAAACTTCCTCTGCTGTATCACCCCACACAACCATGTCATCAATGTACTGGAGGATATGAATACAGTATGATTGAAAAACAGTTACTGGCTACCTATTCCGCATTACAAGCGGTAGAGCCAATAAACCAAACGGACGAAGTTATAGTCAAGACTACATTGCCAATCCAGGGGTGGGTAAGAGATCTGACCCACCTTCCTAAGACAGGAGTGGCCCAGGCACAGACAGTGGCACGATGGGTCGCCTGTATGGGTATGCTCTATATGGGTAGCCAGAGGAGTAGTCTGTCTTCCTCACCGTTGAAAGAAGAGCTTCAGAAGATTCTTGGCCCAGTAACGTATCATAGTGATGCACCGAAACAAACTTTGGTTGCTCCACCACGGAAGAGTCCTGTCCAGGAAGGAAAATATCCTATCCCTGAAGATGCCTGGTACACGGATGGGTGCAGCAAGGGCAACCCAAGTAAGTGGAGAGCAGTAGCGTACCATCCTGCGACAGACACAATCTGGTTCGAAGAGGGGGATGGTCAAAGCAGCCAGTGGGCAGAGCTGCGGGCGGTGTGGATGGTTATATCCAAAGAACCTGGTGATGGTATCCTGAATATTTTCACAGATAGTTGGGCTGTGTATCGGGGGCTCACTCTTTGAATCGCACAGTGGGCCACCATTGGACTATCCACTCCCAACCGATCTGGGGCAAAGATATGTGGTTAGACATATGGAATGCAGTTAAACACAGAACTGTACGTGTCTACCATGTTTCTGGTCATCAACCCCTACAGTCACCAGGAAATGATGAAGCTGACACACTGGCCCGAGATAGATGGGTTGAGAACTTGCCGTCTGAGAATATCGCTCAGTGGCTACATCAAAAGCTGCTGCATGCTGGGCAGAAGACCATGTGGGCAGCCGCTAAAGCGTGGGGACTGCCTGTACAACTATCGGACATCGCTCAAGCATGCCGAGACTGTGACGCCTGCTCTAAGATAAGACCGAGGTCGTTTCCTGAAACTACACCCATCTTGCTAGAGAACACAATCCTCTACAGAGGTGGCAGGTTGATTATATTGGGCCCCTCCCTCGGTCTGAGGGGGCGAGATATGCCCTAACCTGTGTCGACACCGTGAGTGGGCTAATGCAGGCCTATCCAGTACCAAAAGCCAACCAGGCATATACTATAAAGGCACTCACAAGGCTGATGGCTGCCTACGGGACACTGCAAGTCGTGGAGAGCGACCAAGGAAGTCATTTCACGGGTGCAGTGATACAACGCTGGGCTGAAGAAAATAATATTGAGTGGCGATTCGACTCTCAGTCCCTGCAGGGGTGGACAAATAGACTCCACGAGACCCTGCGGGACCTGAATGAAAGACATAGAGATGGCAGACCCAGTGCCTTGAAAATGTTACAGACAACATGGGCCTCCCAACTTAGAATCCAAATTACGGGCACCGATAATGAGGTGAGACCTCAGATTGGCCGTGAAAACAATCTTCTGCTCCCTGCCCCAGAGGACCTAAAACTAGGTACCAATAAAATAAAATGGCCCTGGAAGGTGCAGGTAGGACCACGATAGTGAGGCCTACTTGCACCTTGGGGGAGATTATTGGAGGTGGGGGGTTCGGTAGCCCCTCCGGTAATAGGTACATGGCCTACTGAAATAATGGTTAACACTCCAGTCTTCATTGCTAAGGGGACCCCTATCATGTCTCTGTGGCAGATCTGGACACCCCCTTTGGTGCCTGATATAGTCGTACAGCCATAGACATCAGGTCAAAGGGTTTGGTACAAGTGGCCAATGCATGCCCCGGTACAAGCTGAAGTGTTAACCCAAGACAGGAATACAGCTTGTATCTTACCCTGGAGGGTGGACCTTCCCCTCTTGGTACCCTTGAAACACGTATATTACTCCCCGTGAGTCTATGAGTCGCCAGAAGGAACTAAACAATGCTGCAGTGTTACAGAGTTGCCATAAGACCATGTGCGGCATCTCCTGATGGTCTAACCAGGACTGATGAAGCATAAGATGCACCTGCACTGTGTGATTGCATGCTTCCAGTAGATACCACCGAGCACTGGCCCAAAGAAGAGCTCGACTGATATGCCAATCACTCATCTCGGATTATATGCGTCGCGACGGGCAATTATGTAAGCGTTGCGATGTATTGGGTCTCTGTATCAAGGGGGCTCACCTCATGGTTGCGTGATCAATGGTTCATGCTGTGAAGGGGTGGAGTGTATGGGAACTTCTGAATCACGGCCTGAACCACTGATTGGTCACCTGAGATGAGCACTGAGTCAGCCATGGGGGCACAGGTGAAGGTGATATACCTGTGTGAGTGGAAGGGGTGGATCCTGGCTAAACCTCTCCCAAGCCCCATTTAAGGGCTGACCACCACTTGGGAAGGATATCTTCTGTTTGTTGTAGGGACTAGAAATGCCTGAACCTTGTCTACGATGGCATTAGGTAGCACTTTGGACTTTCCTGACCAGACTACCCCTAGAAATTTTACGGACAGTCCTGGACCTTGCTCTTTTTGAGGATTGATAGCCCCTCCTCTTTCACTTAGGAAGGCAGTTAATGAATCTGCTGCCTCCCCTACTGCTTCCAGTGAGTCGGATGTTAACAGGAGGTCATCAATATAGTGGTATAGGTTCACATTGTTCGTTTTTCTCCAATCAGCCAGGTCACGTGCCACCAAATTATGACAGTATGTTGGTGAGTGCACGTACCCCTGTGGCAAGACCTGAAAGGTCCACTGCCTGCCTCCCCACGTAAATGCAAATTGATCTTGTGATTCTTTAGCAATAGGTATGCTAAAAAATGCATTTGCTAAAGCCGGGACACAATGGTAGGTTTTCATTTCCCTACTAAGAGTGTCCATTAAGGTGGCAATATTGGGTACGGCCGCATGGATGGGCGGCGTGACCTTATTCAGTTCCCTATAATCCACCGTCATTCTCCATGTTCCATACTACTTCAGTACTGGCCATATGGGGGTATTATTTGGGCTGTGTGCAGGTCTTATAATACCTACTTTCTCTAATTCCTGCACAGTCTTTGGTATTTCTTCTTGCCCCCCTCCCCCTGGGAGTCTGTACTGTCTTACATTAGTAATTGTTTCAGCAAACAAATGGGCTCATGTTTCTCATGGCCCCTCAATATTGTCCGTATTGCCCGGATACTAATGTACCTCTGCCGCAGTCTGAACTCTCCCACAGTGTTCTGGAGAGCCAGACGCCATAGAATGTCTATACCCAAGATATATTCTGGAATTGGGGCAATAGACATCTTATACTCCCTGGGCGGGAGACGTCCAACCCCCAATTTTAACCACGTCTGGGTGACTGGAATAGTCTGTCCCCCAAACCCACCAACCATCACTAATACCCTTAAATTTTGTTGGGTCTCCATATATAATTGACGTTTCTGAGCCGGTATCTGTGGGAATACAAAAAGTATATTTAGAGCTGCAGCTGTGCAACAGGATAAACAACATGAGAAAGGAAGGCTGAGAACCAAGGACACTTCCAGAAGAAGAGGAAAACAAGTTCAAGTAAGCTGCTAATTGGAGGAAGAGTGCATGACTTGGGAAAATTCACAGCCCTGATTGGATCATCGCCTGTATGCACCGTTAAGGACTGTTTTGCGAAGTTACATTGTTGATATGTAAAGGCGGGTGGGAAAGTTACAAGAGAGAAATTGTGAAAGTATATAAAGGATGTTAAAATCTGTAATAAATGATTTGGATCGTTCACATCTGAGTCCGTGCTTGAGACACTGCAGGTATCCACTAGAACCATCACCTTCTGTATATTTGTCTTAGACCAGAATATTGTCAGTTCTACATAGGGCCTTCGGTCACACCCGGAGGCCCTATGGGGACCAGAGTTTTTTGTTAATCCATGAACTTTGCCAGATCCAAATCTTTTGCCACAGGTTGCTCAGGCACTGTAGCCTGCGACACCTGCAGATGTTTTTTACTTCTGTTTGGTATTATGTAATCTGCCAGATTCCAGGTTGTTGTCTGTGTTTCTTGTATAATTCATACTCCCGATTTTCTGGGAGCACTCTGAAATTTCTGATCATTCCTAAGCTGTTACCACAGCTGTAACAAAACATGGTCGGGTTTCCCATCAATTTTGGTAAACGCAACCCCAGCCTGTATGAGGTCTATAAACATAGTCCCCGTACTGGGCCTGATCAGGGTAACCATTGAGCAGGCTTTTTAATTTTAATAGGGAAGGCCTCAGTTTCTTCCACTACACGAAAATTGCGCCTGGTTCTTATGAGCTCTGTCTCCCCTAAGTCTGCCACTAAATGGGCTGCCTGCTGTACGATGGCCTCTGATGCCACCAACGGATTTAATATGGAAACTAGCATCCCGTATAGGTGGGAGGGGGACTGCTGCAGTCTTAGATCTCTCATGCCCTCTGTAAATTTCTCTGTATCGGGGCTTTCAAAAGCGTCTGCGTACATAGCCTCCCTCATACTTAGTTCTTGGATGTATGCCTGAAGATACATACACTCCATAGAGGACCACAAACCAGTATTGAGAGGAATATCGGTTTTGTTAGGCCACGTTAGGCAGCATGCTGCCATTAACCAATCTATAATAGAATGGTTTTCATCATTGTAGTGGACGGCTGCATATAACCTTTGTCTCAAGGCCGAGGTTATTTTTATGGACGCTAATTTTGACATTTCTGTCCCATTCACTAAAACACTTTCACCTCCTGCATCCCATAGCCTTAGGAGCCATGATGGTATGCTTTCCCTTGGTTTTTGGTGGAACCGCTCTACTAGGTTCATCAACTCATTTAGCTGTATATGGACAAGCTGTCACATGGAGGTAGGTTTCAGCAGGGGGCCATTAGTCAGGAGGCACCCCTGCTGGTCTATCTTGTACCTTCTTTATTTTTTGAGTTATAATAGTCCGAATCTCGAATGGGTCCATCATAGATGGAGTTTCAAGATCTGCCTTAGAGTTCTTTTTTCCTGACATATCTAAGTCTGCCTCCTCTGATTTTTGGACATCCTCTACCGCTATACTCCGTATTTGTCTTGTGGGGACATTAAGGCCAGGTTTTTTGGTTGTTAATGTACCCAGCTGTTGCTCAAGTTTCTCAATACGCTCTCTTAATAATTGGTTTTCAGTTACCATGTTAATAGTTGCAGCATCTAATTTAAGTATGGCCATTACTGCAGGCCAGACTACTGCAGAGGCGGCTAGCCGCCACTCCTAGGTAACGAGTATGTCCTTATCTAATCCTAGAAAGTAGTCAGTCAAATAAGATGGGGAGGGAGAGGCAGTATCTGGAACCCGCATGGGTCCCCATTTCTCAATAATGGATGCCAACCCATAGTAGGGCGACCCCATGAACCCTGGAATTAGACCAGAGATTGCCTGTTCTATGGGGGTAACGTTCTCCCCCCTGGCCCATTTAAGCATATTCCAAATGAAGGACATGTTTGGTAAGTATGAATTATTATCACTAGGATTGGCTGGCTCGCCAAGTTTGGGGTAAATAACTTCCAAGGATGGTACTTCACAAAGAGATAGTATAGATGATAGTATATTTTGAGTAGTTCTATATAGATAGGATATAAATAATACAAAATAAAAGAGAGCTCACCTTCAGGATAACAAGGCTCACAGGGGACTCCACCTGGTGGTCAGCCCTTAAATGGGGTTTAGGAGAGGTGGAGCCAAACTCCACCCCTTCCAATGACAAAGGTATATCACCTTCACTTGTGGGCCCATGGCTGGCTTGGTGCTCATCTCAGGCTACCAATCAGTGGTTCAGGTAGTGATTGAGCAGTTCCCATACCCTCCACATTTTATCTGTGCCTTTTAAATTTATTCCACTCCTTTTCATTACATTTTGCTCTTTCCACTCCTCTCTGCTCCATTCCATTACATTTACCTCCTCACCATTTCATTACCCTTTAAATTTTACTCCACTACATTTCATTACTTTTCACTCTACTGCACTCACTCCACCCCAGCCTACTCCACTCGATTACATTTACCTACACACTATTTCATTACCTTTTCAATTTTACTCCTCTCAATTTTGTTATATTTCACTCCATTCAGTGCATTTCACTCCTCTCCACTTCACTCCTTTCTGATATCTTATTTAGTAAATTAGCTTTCCTCCTCAGATCATTGCGGCTGTTTTGTTCTTAGGTCCACTCCTCTCCATTACATTATGTTTCTCTCCTCTCTTCTCCACTTCATTACGTTTTACACCACACTTCTAGCACAATTACATTTCACTCCACTCCCCTCCTTTCTAATAAATTTCACTCCACAAATTTCCATTCCATTTCGCTCCACTTCATTCCATGTCAAATTTGACTCCACTCTTCACCTTTCCATTTCATTTCACTCCATTTTTCTCTGCTCCACTTCTCTCCATTCCATTAAATTTCTTTCCACTAAATTCAATTTCATTTCAACACACTCTTCACCATTCTATTAAATATCATTTCATTTTTCTGTACACCACTCCTCTCCATTCCATTAAATTTCCTTCTTCTCTTCTCCACTACGTTCTATTTCTGTCCACTCTTCTCCATACCATAACATTTCTCTACATTCTTCTCCATTCCATTACTTTTCACTCTACTCCACTCAATTGCTTTACATTTCACGCCACTCCTCACCATTCCATTACATTTTATTCCATTTTTTTTTACGCCACTCAACTCCATTCCATTACATTTAACTCCACTACATTTAATTACATTTCTTTCCAATCGTAATCATTCCATTACATTTCACTCTATTTTTCTCTCCTCCACTTCTCTCCATTCCATTACATTTCACTCCACTACATTCCATTATATTTCTCTCCACTCTTCACCATTTCACTAAATTTCACTCAATTTTTCTCTACTGCACTCTTCTCCACACCATTTCATTTCTTGCAACTCATCTCCCCGCAATTCTATATCTCTCCACTTTACTCCACACCATTACTTTTCTCTACTTTTCTGTCCGTTCCATTACATTCGAATTGGCCTATAGCTGTCATTGATTTCAAAGACTGTTTTTTTACCATTTCGCTTAATCCAAAAGACACACCAAGATTTGCTTTCTCAGTGCCCTCCATCAACCAATAAAGCCCTGCTCAGCGGTATCACTGGACTGTGTTACCACAAGGAATGCTTAATAGTCCAACGATATGTCAACTGACTGTAGCAAATGCATTACAACCAGTACGAAAAGCTAGACCCCACGTCCTTATTTATCATTACATGGATGATATATTAATTGCAGCAGAACGAGAATAGAGTCTAAAGGACACTGTAATGCTCGTAAGGCTGGCAGTTCAATCTGTTGGTTTACAAATAGCAGAAGAAAAGGTGCAACTTAGTTCTCTATGGAAATATTTAGGATGGAAAATTCCATCTCACACCATTCAGCCACAAATCCTCAAAATAATACCTCATGTACAGACATTGAATGATCTGCAAAAATTGTTAGGAACCATCAACTGGTTACTACCGCTTTTGGTATTACTACTATTTAGTTGCACCCTCTGTTCAAGCTACTCAAAGGAGACCCGAATTTAACCTCTAAAAGACAGTTAACGCCACAAGCGTTACAATGCTTAGACTGTAATAACATCACTGCAACATCGATATTGCCATCGTGTTTGTTTATCACTACCAGTATCTCTAGTAATAATATCAAATACCTATCAGCCATATAGCTTGTTATGTCAGTGGGATACCTCAAGAAAAGATCCTCTCATTATCCTGGAATGGATATTCTTACCACATACCTTTTCAAAAACCATTGCATCACGAGTAACGTTTGCAATGCTAATACAGGGAGGTCATCATCGTTTACGACTTTTACAAGCCCTTGAACCTGATTGCATCTACATAGCTGCTACTAAAAAAGATTTAGATTGGTTGCTTGCACAGTCACTCACTTTACAAACTGCTATGGCAGGCTATACAGAACAGATCTCCACCCATCCCCCCAAACATCAGTTACTGCATAATTTGAGTGATCTGTCCCTTTCTCCTAATATTTTACTTTCACGTGTTCCAATACCTAATGCTGTTACTGCATTTACAGATGGCTCTAGCAAGACACATAGAAGCCCTGCTGGCACTGCCTATCGCGTCCACCGCTGGCATGTTCCTTTTCTCTCTTCTTTCTGGTGGTTTGCCATTTCTAAAAGGTCAATAGCTAATAATGCGTTTGCTTAGGGAGTTTCTGCTTCTTGTTTACACTTATCTAAAATGGATGTCTGCATGTGTGTAAGTGTGTGTATGTTGGCTAAAACCCTAACCCTCTGTGTTGCTCTGTGTCACGGTGTTATCCGTGACAGTGACTCAAGGGAAACCGAGAAGGGAGAGAGGAGAGAAAAAGAAACTGCGTCAGTGGCCACGCAGCCGTCCGAGCAGAGCCGCGCTCTGGGGGGAGAGGCGAAAACAGTGGGAATTGATGAGTCTTCAAAAAAAAAAGCACGATCTGAGAAGGAACGGTAAATTTACTAAATCTAATAAAATTGAATAATTGAGAGAGAGATAAAATTTCCAAACCAAAAGCTGTGAGCTTACGTTAAGGAGAAAACTGCAGGGGAAGCACACGTGCTGAACCTCCACGGCAGCCCAGAAGAGCGCGCCCAGGCAGAGCACCGCCTGGCATCCTGTGCGGAGCTCCGCTCCTCTGCTGCTCCCAGCAGCATTAACTCCTTAACTGCTGCATGATGATCTGATGTGGAATACCGGCATCAAAACCACAAAACCACAACATAAAACCCCTTATTCCACATCATCACATCATGCTAAACACACATCTATACATAACCAAACAGTAATAACATAAGTTACATAGAAACATATATATATATACATTCATATACATGTAAGTACAGACTGCATTCCCCCAATATCAAATTCCCTTTTGGGACACAACGGACTTCCCCATTTTTATCCATTACCCACCAGGTGCACTCAGGTCCCTGTGCAAAAACGGTTCCACGGAGGGGTTTGCCCTTTCCAGAGGCTGGAAGGACCCACACCGCTTTTCCCAACATGCTCCTCACATGTACCACAGGGACCTTATCTCCCTCTATGGTCTGTAGGGAGCTGGACTGTGTAGGACCCTCTCGGTTGACTGATCCCCTAGTGTTGACCAACCAGGTGGCTTCTGCCAGATGCTTCTCCCAGTGCTTGAATGTCCCACCACCCATTGCTCTCAACGTGGTTTTTAACAACCCGTTGTAGCGTTCGATCTTACTAGCAGCTGGTGCATGGTAGGGGATATGGTAGATCCATTCAATGCCATTTTCTTTGGCCCAGATATCCACAGGAGAATTTTTGAAATGAGTCCCATTATCGGACTCAATTCTCTCTGGAGTGCCATGTCGCCATAGCACTTGTTTCTCAAGCCCTAAGATGGTGTTTCGGGTGGTAACATGGGTTACTGCTTATGTCTCAAGCCACCCAGTGGTCGCCTCCACCATGGTGAGCACATAACGATTACCATCCCGAGTTCGTGGCAAGGTGATATAATCAACCTGCCACGCCTCCCCATATTTATACTTTTCCCATCGCCCTTCCCGCCAGAGGGGTTTCATCCTCTTGGCCTGTTTAATTATGGCACATGTGTCACAGTCATGGATAACCTGTGCAACGGCATCCATAGTTAAGTCCACCCCTCGGTCTCTAGCTCGCTTATAGGTCGCATCCCTTCCTTGATGGCCTGAGACTCATGGGCCCACCTTTACACCCAACCTGTTTGTTCGGGCAGGAATGTCTTTCCACAGTTCAGCAGCCCAAATAGGTTTACACTTCCGTTGCCGGTGTCCTGTTCCCACTGCAGCAACCACCCCCATAAAGCATTTGCCACCATCCAAGAATCAGTATAAAGATATAGCATGGGCCACCTCTCCCGTTCAGCCACATCTAAGGCCAGCTGGACAGCCTTTACCTCCGCAAATTGGCTTGACTCTCTTTCACCTTCGGTGGCCTCTGCAACTCGTCGTGTGGGGCTCCACACAGCAGCCTTCCATCTACGATGCTTCCCAACAATATGACACGATCCATCAGTGAAGAGGGCATACGTCTTTTTCATTCTCTGGTAGTTCATTATATTGTGGGGCCTCTTTGGTTCGTGGTGTCTCCTCTGATGGTGATGTTCCAAATTTCTTGCCGTCAGGCCAGTCCATGATCACCTCCAGGATTCCTGGACGGTTGAGATTCCCCATCCGAGCTCTCTGTGTAATCAGTGCAATACACTTACTCCAAGTGGCATCAGTAGCATGATGGGTAGAGGGTTAGGGTTAACCTTTCCTTTCCTTTGAACATCCAGTTGAACCTTTCCTTTGAACATCCAGTTCAACACTGGCAAACGAGGTGCCACTACCGATTCACTACCGATTACTTCGGAAGCAGCTCGAACCCCCTCGTACTCGGCTAAGATCTCCTTCTCAATTGGAGTGTAGCACTCCTCTGAACCCCTGTACCCTCTGCTCCAAAATCCAAGGGGTCGGCCTCGGTTCTCCCCAGAGGCTCTATGCCACAGACTCCAAGTGGGACCTTTCTCTCCAGCAGCAGTGTAGAGGATGTTCTTTACATCCGCACTGGCCCCTTCCGGACTGTCCCGTCCGCACGGGCCCCAGGGCCACAGCACGGGCTATCTCCTACTTCATTTGCTCAAAGGCCTGCTGCTGTTCAGGACCCCATGCAAAATTATTCTTTTTTTGAGTCACTTGATAGAAGGGGCTTACTATGAAGCTGTAGTTTGGGATGTGCATACTCCAAAAACCTACTACACCCAGAAAAGACTGTGTCTCTTTCTTGCTAGTGGGTGGTGACATACTGGTGATTTTGTCAATCACATCTCCTGGAATGTGACGACGTCCATCTTGCCATTTTACTCCTAGGAACTGAATTTCTTCGGCAGGTCCCTTCACTTTGTTCCGTTTAATAGCAAAACCAGCACCCAGAAGAATTTGGATTATTCGCTCTCCTTTTTTAAAAACTTCCTCTGCTGTATCACCCCACACAACCATGTCATCAATGTACTGGAGGATATGAATACAGTATGATTGAAAAACAGTTACTGGCTACCTATTCCGCATTACAAGCGGTAGAGCCAATAAACCAAACGGACGAAGTTATAGTCAAGACTACATTGCCAATCCAGGGGTGGGTAAGAGATCTGACCCACCTTCCTAAGACAGGAGTGGCCCAGGCACAGACAGTGGCACGATGGGTCGCCTGTATGGGTATGCTCTATATGGGTAGCCAGAGGAGTAGTCTGTCTTCCTCACCGTTGAAAGAAGAGCTTCAGAAGATTCTTGGCCCAGTAACGTATCATAGTGATGCACCGAAACAAACTTTGGTTGCTCCACCACGGAAGAGTCCTGTCCAGGAAGGAAAATATCCTATCCCTGAAGATGCCTGGTACACGGATGGGTGCAGCAAGGGCAACCCAAGTAAGTGGAGAGCAGTAGCGTACCATCCTGCGACAGACACAATCTGGTTCGAAGAGGGGGATGGTCAAAGCAGCCAGTGGGCAGAGCTGCGGGCGGTGTGGATGGTTATATCCAAAGAACCTGGTGATGGTATCCTGAATATTTTCACAGATAGTTGGGCTGTGTATCGGGGGCTCACTCTTTGAATCGCACAGTGGGCCACCATTGGACTATCCACTCCCAACCGATCTGGGGCAAAGATATGTGGTTAGACATATGGAATGCAGTTAAACACAGAACTGTACGTGTCTACCATGTTTCTGGTCATCAACCCCTACAGTCACCAGGAAATGATGAAGCTGACACACTGGCCCGAGATAGATGGGTTGAGAACTTGCCGTCTGAGAATATCGCTCAGTGGCTACATCAAAAGCTGCTGCATGCTGGGCAGAAGACCATGTGGGCAGCCGCTAAAGCGTGGGGACTGCCTGTACAACTATCGGACATCGCTCAAGCATGCCGAGACTGTGACGCCTGCTCTAAGATAAGACCGAGGTCGTTTCCTGAAACTACACCCATCTTGCTAGAGAACACAATCCTCTACAGAGGTGGCAGGTTGATTATATTGGGCCCCTCCCTCGGTCTGAGGGGGCGAGATATGCCCTAACCTGTGTCGACACCGTGAGTGGGCTAATGCAGGCCTATCCAGTACCAAAAGCCAACCAGGCATATACTATAAAGGCACTCACAAGGCTGATGGCTGCCTACGGGACACTGCAAGTCGTGGAGAGCGACCAAGGAAGTCATTTCACGGGTGCAGTGATACAACGCTGGGCTGAAGAAAATAATATTGAGTGGCGATTCGACTCTCAGTCCCTGCAGGGGTGGACAAATAGACTCCACGAGACCCTGCGGGACCTGAATGAAAGACATAGAGATGGCAGACCCAGTGCCTTGAAAATGTTACAGACAACATGGGCCTCCCAACTTAGAATCCAAATTACGGGCACCGATAATGAGGTGAGACCTCAGATTGGCCGTGAAAACAATCTTCTGCTCCCTGCCCCAGAGGACCTAAAACTAGGTACCAATAAAATAAAATGGCCCTGGAAGGTGCAGGTAGGACCACGATAGTGAGGCCTACTTGCACCTTGGGGGAGATTATTGGAGGTGGGGGGTTCGGTAGCCCCTCCGGTAATAGGTACATGGCCTACTGAAATAATGGTTAACACTCCAGTCTTCATTGCTAAGGGGACCCCTATCATGTCTCTGTGGCAGATCTGGACACCCCCTTTGGTGCCTGATATAGTCGTACAGCCATAGACATCAGGTCAAAGGGTTTGGTACAAGTGGCCAATGCATGCCCCGGTACAAGCTGAAGTGTTAACCCAAGACAGGAATACAGCTTGTATCTTACCCTGGAGGGTGGACCTTCCCCTCTTGGTACCCTTGAAACACGTATATTACTCCCCGTGAGTCTATGAGTCGCCAGAAGGAACTAAACAATGCTGCAGTGTTACAGAGTTGCCATAAGACCATGTGCGGCATCTCCTGATGGTCTAACCAGGACTGATGAAGCATAAGATGCACCTGCACTGTGTGATTGCATGCTTCCAGTAGATACCACCGAGCACTGGCCCAAAGAAGAGCTCGACTGATATGCCAATCACTCATCTCGGATTATATGCGTCGCGACGGGCAATTATGTAAGCGTTGCGATGTATTGGGTCTCTGTATCAAGGGGGCTCACCTCATGGTTGCGTGATCAATGGTTCATGCTGTGAAGGGGTGGAGTGTATGGGAACTTCTGAATCACGGCCTGAACCACTGATTGGTCACCTGAGATGAGCACTGAGTCAGCCATGGGGGCACAGGTGAAGGTGATATACCTGTGTGAGTGGAAGGGGTGGATCCTGGCTAAACCTCTCCCAAGCCCCATTTAAGGGCTGACCACCACTTGGGAAGGATATCTTCTGTTTGTTGTAGGGACTAGAAATGCCTGAACCTTGTCTACGATGGCATTAGGTAGCACTTTGGACTTTCCTGACCAGACTACCCCTAGAAATTTTACGGACAGTCCTGGACCTTGCTCTTTTTGAGGATTGATAGCCCCTCCTCTTTCACTTAGGAAGGCAGTTAATGAATCTGCTGCCTCCCCTACTGCTTCCAGTGAGTCGGATGTTAACAGGAGGTCATCAATATAGTGGTATAGGTTCACATTGTTCGTTTTTCTCCAATCAGCCAGGTCACGTGCCACCAAATTATGACAGTATGTTGGTGAGTGCACGTACCCCTGTGGCAAGACCTGAAAGGTCCACTGCCTGCCTCCCCACGTAAATGCAAATTGATCTTGTGATTCTTTAGCAATAGGTATGCTAAAAAATGCATTTGCTAAAGCCGGGACACAATGGTAGGTTTTCATTTCCCTACTAAGAGTGTCCATTAAGGTGGCAATATTGGGTACGGCCGCATGGATGGGCGGCGTGACCTTATTCAGTTCCCTATAATCCACCGTCATTCTCCATGTTCCATACTACTTCAGTACTGGCCATATGGGGGTATTATTTGGGCTGTGTGCAGGTCTTATAATACCTACTTTCTCTAATTCCTGCACAGTCTTTGGTATTTCTTCTTGCCCCCCTCCCCCTGGGAGTCTGTACTGTCTTACATTAGTAATTGTTTCAGCAAACAAATGGGCTCATGTTTCTCATGGCCCCTCAATATTGTCCGTATTGCCCGGATACTAATGTACCTCTGCCGCAGTCTGAACTCTCCCACAGTGTTCTGGAGAGCCAGACGCCATAGAATGTCTATACCCAAGATATATTCTGGAATTGGGGCAATAGACATCTTATACTCCCTGGGCGGGAGACGTCCAACCCCCAATTTTAACCACGTCTGGGTGACTGGAATAGTCTGTCCCCCAAACCCACCAACCATCACTAATACCCTTAAATTTTGTTGGGTCTCCATATATAATTGACGTTTCTGAGCCGGTATCTGTGGGAATACAAAAAGTATATTTAGAGCTGCAGCTGTGCAACAGGATAAACAACATGAGAAAGGAAGGCTGAGAACCAAGGACACTTCCAGAAGAAGAGGAAAACAAGTTCAAGTAAGCTGCTAATTGGAGGAAGAGTGCATGACTTGGGAAAATTCACAGCCCTGATTGGATCATCGCCTGTATGCACCGTTAAGGACTGTTTTGCGAAGTTACATTGTTGATATGTAAAGGCGGGTGGGAAAGTTACAAGAGAGAAATTGTGAAAGTATATAAAGGATGTTAAAATCTGTAATAAATGATTTGGATCGTTCACATCTGAGTCCGTGCTTGAGACACTGCAGGTATCCACTAGAACCATCACCTTCTGTATATTTGTCTTAGACCAGAATATTGTCAGTTCTACATAGGGCCTTCGGTCACACCCGGAGGCCCTATGGGGACCAGAGTTTTTTGTTAATCCATGAACTTTGCCAGATCCAAATCTTTTGCCACAGGTTGCTCAGGCACTGTAGCCTGCGACACCTGCAGATGTTTTTTACTTCTGTTTGGTATTATGTAATCTGCCAGATTCCAGGTTGTTGTCTGTGTTTCTTGTATAATTCATACTCCCGATTTTCTGGGAGCACTCTGAAATTTCTGATCATTCCTAAGCTGTTACCACAGCTGTAACAAAACATGGTCGGGTTTCCCATCAATTTTGGTAAACGCAACCCCAGCCTGTATGAGGTCTATAAACATAGTCCCCGTACTGGGCCTGATCAGGGTAACCATTGAGCAGGCTTTTTAATTTTAATAGGGAAGGCCTCAGTTTCTTCCACTACACGAAAATTGCGCCTGGTTCTTATGAGCTCTGTCTCCCCTAAGTCTGCCACTAAATGGGCTGCCTGCTGTACGATGGCCTCTGATGCCACCAACGGATTTAATATGGAAACTAGCATCCCGTATAGGTGGGAGGGGGACTGCTGCAGTCTTAGATCTCTCATGCCCTCTGTAAATTTCTCTGTATCGGGGCTTTCAAAAGCGTCTGCGTACATAGCCTCCCTCATACTTAGTTCTTGGATGTATGCCTGAAGATACATACACTCCATAGAGGACCACAAACCAGTATTGAGAGGAATATCGGTTTTGTTAGGCCACGTTAGGCAGCATGCTGCCATTAACCAATCTATAATAGAATGGTTTTCATCATTGTAGTGGACGGCTGCATATAACCTTTGTCTCAAGGCCGAGGTTATTTTTATGGACGCTAATTTTGACATTTCTGTCCCATTCACTAAAACACTTTCACCTCCTGCATCCCATAGCCTTAGGAGCCATGATGGTATGCTTTCCCTTGGTTTTTGGTGGAACCGCTCTACTAGGTTCATCAACTCATTTAGCTGTATATGGACAAGCTGTCACATGGAGGTAGGTTTCAGCAGGGGGCCATTAGTCAGGAGGCACCCCTGCTGGTCTATCTTGTACCTTCTTTATTTTTTGAGTTATAATAGTCCGAATCTCGAATGGGTCCATCATAGATGGAGTTTCAAGATCTGCCTTAGAGTTCTTTTTTCCTGACATATCTAAGTCTGCCTCCTCTGATTTTTGGACATCCTCTACCGCTATACTCCGTATTTGTCTTGTGGGGACATTAAGGCCAGGTTTTTTGGTTGTTAATGTACCCAGCTGTTGCTCAAGTTTCTCAATACGCTCTCTTAATAATTGGTTTTCAGTTACCATGTTAATAGTTGCAGCATCTAATTTAAGTATGGCCATTACTGCAGGCCAGACTACTGCAGAGGCGGCTAGCCGCCACTCCTAGGTAACGAGTATGTCCTTATCTAATCCTAGAAAGTAGTCAGTCAAATAAGATGGGGAGGGAGAGGCAGTATCTGGAACCCGCATGGGTCCCCATTTCTCAATAATGGATGCCAACCCATAGTAGGGCGACCCCATGAACCCTGGAATTAGACCAGAGATTGCCTGTTCTATGGGGGTAACGTTCTCCCCCCTGGCCCATTTAAGCATATTCCAAATGAAGGACATGTTTGGTAAGTATGAATTATTATCACTAGGATTGGCTGGCTCGCCAAGTTTGGGGTAAATAACTTCCAAGGATGGTACTTCACAAAGAGATAGTATAGATGATAGTATATTTTGAGTAGTTCTATATAGATAGGATATAAATAATACAAAATAAAAGAGAGCTCACCTTCAGGATAACAAGGCTCACAGGGGACTCCACCTGGTGGTCAGCCCTTAAATGGGGTTTAGGAGAGGTGGAGCCAAACTCCACCCCTTCCAATGACAAAGGTATATCACCTTCACTTGTGGGCCCATGGCTGGCTTGGTGCTCATCTCAGGCTACCAATCAGTGGTTCAGGTAGTGATTGAGCAGTTCCCATA
Organism: Cyrtonyx montezumae; assembly: GCF_038088225.1. NCBI lineage: Eukaryota > Metazoa > Chordata > Aves > Galliformes > Odontophoridae > Cyrtonyx > Cyrtonyx montezumae. Next base: position 104,332 of record NW_027072097.1, on the reverse strand, counting down.
CCCTCCACATTTTATCTGTGCCTTTTAAATTTATTCCACTCCTTTTCATTACATTTTGCTCTTTCCACTCCTCTCTGCTCCATTCCATTACATTTACCTCCTCACCATTTCATTACCCTTTAAATTTTACTCCACTACATTTCATTACTTTTCACTCTACTGCACTCACTCCACCCCAGCCTACTCCACTCGATTACATTTACCTACACACTATTTCATTACCTTTTCAATTTTACTCCTCTCAATTTTGTTATATTTCACTCCATTCAGTGCATTTCACTCCTCTCCACTTCACTCCTTTCTGATATCTTATTTAGTAAATTAGCTTTCCTCCTCAGATCATTGCGGCTGTTTTGTTCTTAGGTCCACTCCTCTCCATTACATTATGTTTCTCTCCTCTCTTCTCCACTTCATTACGTTTTACACCACACTTCTAGCACAATTACATTTCACTCCACTCCCCTCCTTTCTAATAAATTTCACTCCACAAATTTCCATTCCATTTCGCTCCACTTCATTCCATGTCAAATTTGACTCCACTCTTCACCTTTCCATTTCATTTCACTCCATTTTTCTCTGCTCCACTTCTCTCCATTCCATTAAATTTCTTTCCACTAAATTCAATTTCATTTCAACACACTCTTCACCATTCTATTAAATATCATTTCATTTTTCTGTACACCACTCCTCTCCATTCCATTAAATTTCCTTCTTCTCTTCTCCACTACGTTCTATTTCTGTCCACTCTTCTCCATACCATAACATTTCTCTACATTCTTCTCCATTCCATTACTTTTCACTCTACTCCACTCAATTGCTTTACATTTCACGCCACTCCTCACCATTCCATTACATTTTATTCCATTTTTTTTTACGCCACTCAACTCCATTCCATTACATTTAACTCCACTACATTTAATTACATTTCTTTCCAATCGTAATCATTCCATTACATTTCACTCTATTTTTCTCTCCTCCACTTCTCTCCATTCCATTACATTTCACTCCACTACATTCCATTATATTTCTCTCCACTCTTCACCATTTCACTAAATTTCACTCAATTTTTCTCTACTGCACTCTTCTCCACACCATTTCATTTCTTGCAACTCATCTCCCCGCAATTCTATATCTCTCCACTTTACTCCACACCATTACTTTTCTCTACTTTTCTGTCCGTTCCATTACATTCGAATTGGCCTATAGCTGTCATTGATTTCAAAGACTGTTTTTTTACCATTTCGCTTAATCCAAAAGACACACCAAGATTTGCTTTCTCAGTGCCCTCCATCAACCAATAAAGCCCTGCTCAGCGGTATCACTGGACTGTGTTACCACAAGGAATGCTTAATAGTCCAACGATATGTCAACTGACTGTAGCAAATGCATTACAACCAGTACGAAAAGCTAGACCCCACGTCCTTATTTATCATTACATGGATGATATATTAATTGCAGCAGAACGAGAATAGAGTCTAAAGGACACTGTAATGCTCGTAAGGCTGGCAGTTCAATCTGTTGGTTTACAAATAGCAGAAGAAAAGGTGCAACTTAGTTCTCTATGGAAATATTTAGGATGGAAAATTCCATCTCACACCATTCAGCCACAAATCCTCAAAATAATACCTCATGTACAGACATTGAATGATCTGCAAAAATTGTTAGGAACCATCAACTGGTTACTACCGCTTTTGGTATTACTACTATTTAGTTGCACCCTCTGTTCAAGCTACTCAAAGGAGACCCGAATTTAACCTCTAAAAGACAGTTAACGCCACAAGCGTTACAATGCTTAGACTGTAATAACATCACTGCAACATCGATATTGCCATCGTGTTTGTTTATCACTACCAGTATCTCTAGTAATAATATCAAATACCTATCAGCCATATAGCTTGTTATGTCAGTGGGATACCTCAAGAAAAGATCCTCTCATTATCCTGGAATGGATATTCTTACCACATACCTTTTCAAAAACCATTGCATCACGAGTAACGTTTGCAATGCTAATACAGGGAGGTCATCATCGTTTACGACTTTTACAAGCCCTTGAACCTGATTGCATCTACATAGCTGCTACTAAAAAAGATTTAGATTGGTTGCTTGCACAGTCACTCACTTTACAAACTGCTATGGCAGGCTATACAGAACAGATCTCCACCCATCCCCCCAAACATCAGTTACTGCATAATTTGAGTGATCTGTCCCTTTCTCCTAATATTTTACTTTCACGTGTTCCAATACCTAATGCTGTTACTGCATTTACAGATGGCTCTAGCAAGACACATAGACGCCCTGCTGGCACTGCCTATCGCGTCCACCGCTGGCATGTTCCTTTTCTCTCTTCTTTCTGGTGGTTTGCCATTTCTAAAAGGTCAATAGCTAATAATGCGTTTGCTTAGGGAGTTTCTGCTTCTTGTTTACACTTATCTAAAATGGATGTCTGCATGTGTGTAAGTGTGTGTATGTTGGCTAAAACCCTAACCCTCTGTGTTGCTCTGTGTCACGGTGTTATCTGTGACAGTGACTCAAGGGAAACCGAGAAGGGAGAGAGGAGAGAAAAAGAAACTGCGTCAGTGGCCACGCAGCCGTCCGAGCAGAGCCGCGCTCTGGGGGGAGAGGCGAAAACAGTGGGAATTGATGAGTCTTCAAAAAAAAAAGCACGATCTGAGAAGGAACGGTAAATTTACTAAATCTAATAAAATTGAATAATTGAGAGAGAGATAAAATTTCCAAACCAAAAGCTGTGAGCTTACGTTAAGGAGAAAACTGCAGGGGAAGCACACGTGCTGAACCTCCACGGCAGCCCAGAAGAGCGCGCCCAGGCAGAGCACCGCCTGGCATCCTGTGCGGAGCTCCGCTCCTCTGCTGCTCCCAGCAGCATTAACTCCTTAACTGCTGCATGATGATCTGATGTGGAATACCGGCATCAAAACCACAAAACCACAACATAAAACCCCTTATTCCACATCATCACATCATGCTAAACACACATCTATACATAACCAAACAGTAATAACATAAGTTACATAGAAACATATATATATATACATTCATATACATGTAAGTACAGACTGCATTCCCCCAATATCAAATTCCCTTTTGGGACACAACGGACTTCCCCATTTTTATCCATTACCCACCAGGTGCACTCAGGTCCCTGTGCAAAAACGGTTCCACGGAGGGGTTTGCCCTTTCCAGAGGCTGGAAGGACCCACACCGCTTTTCCCAACATGCTCCTCACATGTACCACAGGGACCTTATCTCCCTCTATGGTCTGTAGGGAGCTGGACTGTGTAGGACCCTCTCGGTTGACTGATCCCCTAGTGTTGACCAACCAGGTGGCTTCTGCCAGATGCTTCTCCCAGTGCTTGAATGTCCCACCACCCATTGCTCTCAACGTGGTTTTTAACAACCCGTTGTAGCGTTCGATCTTACTAGCAGCTGGTGCATGGTAGGGGATATGGTAGATCCATTCAATGCCATTTTCTTTGGCCCAGATATCCACAGGAGAATTTTTGAAATGAGTCCCATTATCGGACTCAATTCTCTCTGGAGTGCCATGTCGCCATAGCACTTGTTTCTCAAGCCCTAAGATGGTGTTTCGGGTGGTAACATGGGTTACTGCTTATGTCTCAAGCCACCCAGTGGTCGCCTCCACCATGGTGAGCACATAACGATTACCATCCCGAGTTCGTGGCAAGGTGATATAATCAACCTGCCACGCCTCCCCATATTTATACTTTTCCCATCGCCCTTCCCGCCAGAGGGGTTTCATCCTCTTGGCCTGTTTAATTATGGCACATGTGTCACAGTCATGGATAACCTGTGCAACGGCATCCATAGTTAAGTCCACCCCTCGGTCTCTAGCTCACTTATAGGTCGCATCCCTTCCTTGATGGCCTGAGACTCATGGGCCCACCTTTACACCCAACCTGTTTGTTCGGGCAGGAATGTCTTTCCACAGTTCAGCAGCCCAAATAGGTTTACACTTCCGTTGCCGGTGTCCTGTTCCCACTGCAGCAACCACCCCCATAAAGCATTTGCCACCATCCAAGAATCAGTATAAAGATATAGCATGGGCCACCTCTCCCGTTCAGCCACATCTAAGGCCAGCTGGACAGCCTTTACCTCCGCAAATTGGCTTGACTCTCTTTCACCTTCGGTGGCCTCTGCAACTCGTCGTGTGGGGCTCCACACAGCAGCCTTCCATCTACGATGCTTCCCAACAATATGACACGATCCATCAGTGAAGAGGGCATACGTCTTTTCATTCTCTGGTAGTTCATTATATTGTGGGGCCTCTTTGGTTCGTGGTGTCTCCTCTGATGGTGATGTTCCAAATTTCTTGCCGTCAGGCCAGTCCATGATCACCTCCAGGATTCCTGGACGGTTGAGATTCCCCATCCGAGCTCTCTGTGTAATCAGTGCAATACACTTACTCCAAGTGGCATCAGTAGCATGATGGGTAGAGGGTTAGGGTTAACCTTTCCTTTCCTTTGAACATCCAGTTGAACCTTTCCTTTGAACATCCAGTTCAACACTGGCAAACGAGGTGCCACTACCGATTCACTACCGATTACTTCGGAAGCAGCTCGAACCCCCTCGTACTCGGCTAAGATCTCCTTCTCAATTGGAGTGTAGCACTCCTCTGAACCCCTGTACCCTCTGCTCCAAAATCCAAGGGGTCGGCCTCGGTTCTCCCCAGAGGCTCTATGCCACAGACTCCAAGTGGGACCTTTCTCTCCAGCAGCAGTGTAGAGGATGTTCTTTACATCCGCACTGGCCCCTTCCGGACTGTCCCGTCCGCACGGGCCCCAGGGCCACAGCACGGGCTATCTCCTACTTCATTTGCTCAAAGGCCTGCTGCTGTTCAGGACCCCATGCAAAATTATTCTTTTTTTGAGTCACTTGATAGAAGGGGCTTACTATGAAGCTGTAGTTTGGGATGTGCATACTCCAAAAACCTACTACACCCAGAAAAGACTGTGTCTCTTTCTTGCTAGTGGGTGGTGACATACTGGTGATTTTGTCAATCACATCTCCTGGAATGTGACGACGTCCATCTTGCCATTTTACTCCTAGGAACTGAATTTCTTCGGCAGGTCCCTTCACTTTGTTCCGTTTAATAGCAAAACCAGCACCCAGAAGAATTTGGATTATTCGCTCTCCTTTTTTAAAAACTTCCTCTGCTGTATCACCCCACACAACCATGTCATCAATGTACTGGAGGATATGAATACAGTATGATTGAAAAACAGTTACTGGCTACCTATTCCGCATTACAAGCGGTAGAGCCAATAAACCAAACGGACGAAGTTATAGTCAAGACTACATTGCCAATCCAGGGGTGGGTAAGAGATCTGACCCACCTTCCTAAGACAGGAGTGGCCCAGGCACAGACAGTGGCACGATGGGTCGCCTGTATGGGTATGCTCTATATGGGTAGCCAGAGGAGTAGTCTGTCTTCCTCACCGTTGAAAGAAGAGCTTCAGAAGATTCTTGGCCCAGTAACGTATCATAGTGATGCACCGAAACAAACTTTGGTTGCTCCACCACGGAAGAGTCCTGTCCAGGAAGGAAAATATCCTATCCCTGAAGATGCCTGGTACACGGATGGGTGCAGCAAGGGCAACCCAAGTAAGTGGAGAGCAGTAGCGTACCATCCTGCGACAGACACAATCTGGTTCGAAGAGGGGGATGGTCAAAGCAGCCAGTGGGCAGAGCTGCGGGCGGTGTGGATGGTTATATCCAAAGAACCTGGTGATGGTATCCTGAATATTTTCACAGATAGTTGGGCTGTGTATCGGGGGCTCACTCTTTGAATCGCACAGTGGGCCACCATTGGACTATCCACTCCCAACCGATCTGGGGCAAAGATATGTGGTTAGACATATGGAATGCAGTTAAACACAGAACTGTACGTGTCTACCATGTTTCTGGTCATCAACCCCTACAGTCACCAGGAAATGATGAAGCTGACACACTGGCCCGAGATAGATGGGTTGAGAACTTGCCGTCTGAGAATATCGCTCAGTGGCTACATCAAAAGCTGCTGCATGCTGGGCAGAAGACCATGTGGGCAGCCGCTAAAGCGTGGGGACTGCCTGTACAACTATCGGACATCGCTCAAGCATGCCGAGACTGTGACGCCTGCTCTAAGATAAGACCGAGGTCGTTTCCTGAAACTACACCCATCTTGCTAGAGAACACAATCCTCTACAGAGGTGGCAGGTTGATTATATTGGGCCCCTCCCTCGGTCTGAGGGGGCGAGATATGCCCTAACCTGTGTCGACACCGTGAGTGGGCTAATGCAGGCCTATCCAGTACCAAAAGCCAACCAGGCATATACTATAAAGGCACTCACAAGGCTGATGGCTGCCTACGGGACACTGCAAGTCGTGGAGAGCGACCAAGGAAGTCATTTCACGGGTGCAGTGATACAACGCTGGGCTGAAGAAAATAATATTGAGTGGCGATTCGACTCTCAGTCCCTGCAGGGGTGGACAAATAGACTCCACGAGACCCTGCGGGACCTGAATGAAAGACATAGAGATGGCAGACCCAGTGCCTTGAAAATGTTACAGACAACATGGGCCTCCCAACTTAGAATCCAAATTACGGGCACCGATAATGAGGTGAGACCTCAGATTGGCCGTGAAAACAATCTTCTGCTCCCTGCCCCAGAGGACCTAAAACTAGGTACCAATAAAATAAAATGGCCCTGGAAGGTGCAGGTAGGACCACGATAGTGAGGCCTACTTGCACCTTGGGGGAGATTATTGGAGGTGGGGGGTTCGGTAGCCCCTCCGGTAATAGGTACATGGCCTACTGAAATAATGGTTAACACTCCAGTCTTCATTGCTAAGGGGACCCCTATCATGTCTCTGTGGCAGATCTGGACACCCCCTTTGGTGCCTGATATAGTCGTACAGCCATAGACATCAGGTCAAAGGGTTTGGTACAAGTGGCCAATGCATGCCCCGGTACAAGCTGAAGTGTTAACCCAAGACAGGAATACAGCTTGTATCTTACCCTGGAGGGTGGACCTTCCCCTCTTGGTACCCTTGAAACACGTATATTACTCCCCGTGAGTCTATGAGTCGCCAGAAGGAACTAAACAATGCTGCAGTGTTACAGAGTTGCCATAAGACCATGTGCGGCATCTCCTGATGGTCTAACCAGGACTGATGAAGCATAAGATGCACCTGCACTGTGTGATTGCATGCTTCCAGTAGATACCACCGAGCACTGGCCCAAAGAAGAGCTCGACTGATATGCCAATCACTCATCTCGGATTATATGCGTCGCGACGGGCAATTATGTAAGCGTTGCGATGTATTGGGTCTCTGTATCAAGGGGGCTCACCTCATGGTTGCGTGATCAATGGTTCATGCTGTGAAGGGGTGGAGTGTATGGGAACTTCTGAATCACGGCCTGAACCACTGATTGGTCACCTGAGATGAGCACTGAGTCAGCCATGGGGGCACAGGTGAAGGTGATATACCTGTGTGAGTGGAAGGGGTGGATCCTGGCTAAACCTCTCCCAAGCCCCATTTAAGGGCTGACCACCACTTGGGAAGGATATCTTCTGTTTGTTGTAGGGACTAGAAATGCCTGAACCTTGTCTACGATGGCATTAGGTAGCACTTTGGACTTTCCTGACCAGACTACCCCTAGAAATTTTACGGACAGTCCTGGACCTTGCTCTTTTTGAGGATTGATAGCCCCTCCTCTTTCACTTAGGAAGGCAGTTAATGAATCTGCTGCCTCCCCTACTGCTTCCAGTGAGTCGGATGTTAACAGGAGGTCATCAATATAGTGGTATAGGTTCACATTGTTCGTTTTTCTCCAATCAGCCAGGTCACGTGCCACCAAATTATGACAGTATGTTGGTGAGTGCACGTACCCCTGTGGCAAGACCTGAAAGGTCCACTGCCTGCCTCCCCCACGTAAATGCAAATTGATCTTGTGATTCTTTAGCAATAGGTATGCTAAAAAATGCATTTGCTAAAGCCGGGACACAATGGTAGGTTTTAATTTCCCTACTAAGAGTGTCCATTAAGGTGGCAATATTGGGTACGGCCGCATGGATGGGCGGCGTGACCTTATTCAGTTCCCTATAATCCACCGTCATTCTCCATGTTCCATACTACTTCAGTACTGGCCATATGGGGGTATTATTTGGGCTGTGTGCAGGTCTTATAATACCTACTTTCTCTAATTCCTGCACAGTCTTTGGTATTTCTTCTTGCCCCCCTCCCCCTGGGAGTCTGTACTGTCTTACATTAGTAATTGTTTCAGCAAACAAATGGGCTCATGTTTCTCATGGCCCCTCAATATTGTCCGTATTGCCCGGATACTAATGTACCTCTGCCGCAGTCTGAACTCTCCCACAGTGTTCTGGAGAGCCAGACGCCATAGAATGTCTATACCCAAGATATATTCTGGAATTGGGGCAATAGACATCTTATACTCCCTGGGCGGGAGACGTCCAACCCCCAATTTTAACCACGTCTGGGTGACTGGAATAGTCTGTCCCCCAAACCCACCAACCATCACTAATACCCTTAAATTTTGTTGGGTCTCCATATATAATTGACGTTTCTGAGCCGGTATCTGTGGGAATACAAAAAGTATATTTAGAGCTGCAGCTGTGCAACAGGATAAACAACATGAGAAAGGAAGGCTGAGAACCAAGGACACTTCCAGAAGAAGAGGAAAACAAGTTCAAGTAAGCTGCTAATTGGAGGAAGAGTGCATGACTTGGGAAAATTCACAGCCCTGATTGGATCATCGCCTGTATGCACCGTTAAGGACTGTTTTGCGAAGTTACATTGTTGATATGTAAAGGCGGGTGGGAAAGTTACAAGAGAGAAATTGTGAAAGTATATAAAGGATGTTAAAATCTGTAATAAATGATTTGGATCGTTCACATCTGAGTCCGTGCTTGAGACACTGCAGGTATCCACTAGAACCATCACCTTCTGTATATTTGTCTTAGACCAGAATATTGTCAGTTCTACATAGGGCCTTCGGTCACACCCGGAGGCCCTATGGGGACCAGAGTTTTTTGTTAATCCATGAACTTTGCCAGATCCAAATCTTTTGCCACAGGTTGCTCAGGCACTGTAGCCTGCGACACCTGCAGATGTTTTTTACTTCTGTTTGGTATTATGTAATCTGCCAGATTCCAGGTTGTTGTCTGTGTTTCTTGTATAATTCATACTCCCGATTTTCTGGGAGCACTCTGAAATTTCTGATCATTCCTAAGCTGTTACCACAGCTGTAACAAAACATGGTCGGGTTTCCCATCAATTTTGGTAAACGCAACCCCAGCCTGTATGAGGTCTATAAACATAGTCCCCGTACTGGGCCTGATCAGGGTAACCATTGAGCAGGCTTTTTAATTTTAATAGGGAAGGCCTCAGTTTCTTCCACTACACGAAAATTGCGCCTGGTTCTTATGAGCTCTGTCTCCCCTAAGTCTGCCACTAAATGGGCTGCCTGCTGTACGATGGCCTCTGATGCCACCAACGGATTTAATATGGAAACTAGCATCCCGTATAGGTGGGAGGGGGACTGCTGCAGTCTTAGATCTCTCATGCCCTCTGTAAATTTCTCTGTATCGGGGCTTTCAAAAGCGTCTGCGTACATAGCCTCCCTCATACTTAGTTCTTGGATGTATGCCTGAAGATACATACACTCCATAGAGGACCACAAACCAGTATTGAGAGGAATATCGGTTTTGTTAGGCCACGTTAGGCAGCATGCTGCCATTAACCAATCTATAATAGAATGGTTTTCATCATTGTAGTGGACGGCTGCATATAACCTTTGTCTCAAGGCCGAGGTTATTTTTATGGACGCTAATTTTGACATTTCTGTCCCATTCACTAAAACACTTTCACCTCCTGCATCCCATAGCCTTAGGAGCCATGATGGTATGCTTTCCCTTGGTTTTTGGTGGAACCGCTCTACTAGGTTCATCAACTCATTTAGCTGTATATGGACAAGCTGTCACATGGAGGTAGGTTTCAGCAGGGGGCCATTAGTCAGGAGGCACCCCTGCTGGTCTATCTTGTACCTTCTTTATTTTTTGAGTTATAATAGTCCGAATCTCGAATGGGTCCATCATAGATGGAGTTTCAAGATCTGCCTTAGAGTTCTTTTTTCCTGACATATCTAAGTCTGCCTCCTCTGATTTTTGGACATCCTCTACCGCTATACTCCGTATTTGTCTTGTGGGGACATTAAGGCCAGGTTTTTTGGTTGTTAATGTACCCAGCTGTTGCTCAAGTTTCTCAATACGCTCTCTTAATAATTGGTTTTCAGTTACCATGTTAATAGTTGCAGCATCTAATTTAAGTATGGCCATTACTGCAGGCCAGACTACTGCAGAGGCGGCTAGCCGCCACTCCTAGGTAACGAGTATGTCCTTATCTAATCCTAGAAAGTAGTCAGTCAAATAAGATGGGGAGGGAGAGGCAGTATCTGGAACCCGCATGGGTCCCCATTTCTCAATAATGGATGCCAACCCATAGTAGGGCGACCCCATGAACCCTGGAATTAGACCAGAGATTGCCTGTTCTATGGGGGTAACGTTCTCCCCCCTGGCCCATTTAAGCATATTCCAAATGAAGGACATGTTTGGTAAGTATGAATTATTATCACTAGGATTGGCTGGCTCGCCAAGTTTGGGGTAAATAACTTCCAAGGATGGTACTTCACAAAGAGATAGTATAGATGATAGTATATTTTGAGTAGTTCTATATAGATAGGATATAAATAATACAAAATAAAAGAGAGCTCACCTTCAGGATAACAAGGCTCACAGGGGACTCCACCTGGTGGTCAGCCCTTAAATGGGGTTTAGGAGAGGTGGAGCCAAACTCCACCCCTTCCAATGACAAAGGTATATCACCTTCACTTGTGGGCCCATGGCTGGCTTGGTGCTCATCTCAGGCTACCAATCAGTGGTTCAGGTAGTGATTGAGCAGTTCCCATACCCTCCACATTTTATCTGTGCCTTTTAAATTTATTCCACTCCTTTTCATTACATTTTGCTCTTTCCACTCCTCTCTGCTCCATTCCATTACATTTACCTCCTCACCATTTCATTACCCTTTAAATTTTACTCCACTACATTTCATTACTTTTCACTCTACTGCACTCACTCCACCCCAGCCTACTCCACTCGATTACATTTACCTACACACTATTTCATTACCTTTTCAATTTTACTCCTCTCAATTTTGTTATATTTCACTCCATTCAGTGCATTTCACTCCTCTCCACTTCACTCCTTTCTGATATCTTATTTAGTAAATTAGCTTTCCTCCTCAGATCATTGCGGCTGTTTTGTTCTTAGGTCCACTCCTCTCCATTACATTATGTTTCTCTCCTCTCTTCTCCACTTCATTACGTTTTACACCACACTTCTAGCACAATTACATTTCACTCCACTCCCCTCCTTTCTAATAAATTTCACTCCACAAATTTCCATTCCATTTCGCTCCACTTCATTCCATGTCAAATTTGACTCCACTCTTCACCTTTCCATTTCATTTCACTCCATTTTTCTCTGCTCCACTTCTCTCCATTCCATTAAATTTCTTTCCACTAAATTCAATTTCATTTCAACACACTCTTCACCATTCTATTAAATATCATTTCATTTTTCTGTACACCACTCCTCTCCATTCCATTAAATTTCCTTCTTCTCTTCTCCACTACGTTCTATTTCTGTCCACTCTTCTCCATACCATAACATTTCTCTACATTCTTCTCCATTCCATTACTTTTCACTCTACTCCACTCAATTGCTTTACATTTCACGCCACTCCTCACCATTCCATTACATTTTATTCCATTTTTTTTTACGCCACTCAACTCCATTCCATTACATTTAACTCCACTACATTTAATTACATTTCTTTCCAATCGTAATCATTCCATTACATTTCACTCTATTTTTCTCTCCTCCACTTCTCTCCATTCCATTACATTTCACTCCACTACATTCCATTATATTTCTCTCCACTCTTCACCATTTCACTAAATTTCACTCAATTTTTCTCTACTGCACTCTTCTCCACACCATTTCATTTCTTGCAACTCATCTCCCCGCAATTCTATATCTCTCCACTTTACTCCACACCATTACTTTTCTCTACTTTTCTGTCCGTTCCATTACATTCGAATTGGCCTATAGCTGTCATTGATTTCAAAGACTGTTTTTTTACCATTTCGCTTAATCCAAAAGACACACCAAGATTTGCTTTCTCAGTGCCCTCCATCAACCAATAAAGCCCTGCTCAGCGGTATCACTGGACTGTGTTACCACAAGGAATGCTTAATAGTCCAACGATATGTCAACTGACTGTAGCAAATGCATTACAACCAGTACGAAAAGCTAGACCCCACGTCCTTATTTATCATTACATGGATGATATATTAATTGCAGCAGAACGAGAATAGAGTCTAAAGGACACTGTAATGCTCGTAAGGCTGGCAGTTCAATCTGTTGGTTTACAAATAGCAGAAGAAAAGGTGCAACTTAGTTCTCTATGGAAATATTTAGGATGGAAAATTCCATCTCACACCATTCAGCCACAAATCCTCAAAATAATACCTCATGTACAGACATTGAATGATCTGCAAAAATTGTTAGGAACCATCAACTGGTTACTACCGCTTTTGGTATTACTACTATTTAGTTGCACCCTCTGTTCAAGCTACTCAAAGGAGACCCGAATTTAACCTCTAAAAGACAGTTAACGCCACAAGCGTTACAATGCTTAGACTGTAATAACATCACTGCAACATCGATATTGCCATCGTGTTTGTTTATCACTACCAGTATCTCTAGTAATAATATCAAATACCTATCAGCCATATAGCTTGTTATGTCAGTGGGATACCTCAAGAAAAGATCCTCTCATTATCCTGGAATGGATATTCTTACCACATACCTTTTCAAAAACCATTGCATCACGAGTAACGTTTGCAATGCTAATACAGGGAGGTCATCATCGTTTACGACTTTTACAAGCCCTTGAACCTGATTGCATCTACATAGCTGCTACTAAAAAAGATTTAGATTGGTTGCTTGCACAGTCACTCACTTTACAAACTGCTATGGCAGGCTATACAGAACAGATCTCCACCCATCCCCCCAAACATCAGTTACTGCATAATTTGAGTGATCTGTCCCTTTCTCCTAATATTTTACTTTCACGTGTTCCAATACCTAATGCTGTTACTGCATTTACAGATGGCTCTAGCAAGACACATAGACGCCCTGCTGGCACTGCCTATCGCGTCCACCGCTGGCATGTTCCTTTTCTCTCTTCTTTCTGGTGGTTTGCCATTTCTAAAAGGTCAATAGCTAATAATGCGTTTGCTTAGGGAGTTTCTGCTTCTTGTTTACACTTATCTAAAATGGATGTCTGCATGTGTGTAAGTGTGTGTATGTTGGCTAAAACCCTAACCCTCTGTGTTGCTCTGTGTCACGGTGTTATCCGTGACAGTGACTCAAGGGAAACCGAGAAGGGAGAGAGGAGAGAAAAAGAAACTGCGTCAGTGGCCACGCAGCCGTCCGAGCAGAGCCGCGCTCTGGGGGGAGAGGCGAAAACAGTGGGAATTGATGAGTCTTCAAAAAAAAAAGCACGATCTGAGAAGGAACGGTAAATTTACTAAATCTAATAAAATTGAATAATTGAGAGAGAGATAAAATTTCCAAACCAAAAGCTGTGAGCTTACGTTAAGGAGAAAACTGCAGGGGAAGCACACGTGCTGAACCTCCACGGCAGCCCAGAAGAGCGCGCCCAGGCAGAGCACCGCCTGGCATCCTGTGCGGAGCTCCGCTCCTCTGCTGCTCCCAGCAGCATTAACTCCTTAACTGCTGCATGATGATCTGATGTGGAATACCGGCATCAAAACCACAAAACCACAACATAAAACCCCTTATTCCACATCATCACATCATGCTAAACACACATCTATACATAACCAAACAGTAATAACATAAGTTACATAGAAACATATATATATATACATTCATATACATGTAAGTACAGACTGCATTCCCCCAATATCAAATTCCCTTTTGGGACACAACGGACTTCCCCATTTTTATCCATTACCCACCAGGTGCACTCAGGTCCCTGTGCAAAAACGGTTCCACGGAGGGGTTTGCCCTTTCCAGAGGCTGGAAGGACCCACACCGCTTTTCCCAACATGCTCCTCACATGTACCACAGGGACCTTATCTCCCTCTATGGTCTGTAGGGAGCTGGACTGTGTAGGACCCTCTCGGTTGACTGATCCCCTAGTGTTGACCAACCAGGTGGCTTCTGCCAGATGCTTCTCCCAGTGCTTGAATGTCCCACCACCCATTGCTCTCAACGTGGTTTTTAACAACCCGTTGTAGCGTTTGATCTTACTAGCAGCTGGTGCATGGTAGGGGATATGGTAGATCCATTCAATGCCATTTTCTTTGGCCCAGATATCCACAGGAGAATTTTTGAAATGAGTCCCATTATCGGACTCAATTCTCTCTGGAGTGCCATGTCGCCATAGCACTTGTTTCTCAAGCCCTAAGATGGTGTTTCGGGTGGTAACATGGGTTACTGCTTATGTCTCAAGCCACCCAGTGGTCGCCTCCACCATGGTGAGCACATAACGATTACCATCCCGAGTTCGTGGCAAGGTGATATAATCAACCTGCCACGCCTCCCCATATTTATACTTTTCCCATCGCCCTTCCCGCCAGAGGGGTTTCATCCTCTTGGCCTGTTTAATTATGGCACATGTGTCACAGTCATGGATAACCTGTGCAACGGCATCCATAGTTAAGTCCACCCCTCGGTCTCTAGCTCACTTATAGGTCGCATCCCTTCCTTGATGGCCTGAGACTCATGGGCCCACCTTTACACCCAACCTGTTTGTTCGGGCAGGAATGTCTTTCCACAGTTCAGCAGCCCAAATAGGTTTACACTTCCGTTGCCGGTGTCCTGTTCCCACTGCAGCAACCACCCCCATAAAGCATTTGCCACCATCCAAGAATCAGTATAAAGATATAGCATGGGCCACCTCTCCCGTTCAGCCACATCTAAGGCCAGCTGGACAGCCTTTACCTCCGCAAATTGGCTTGACTCTCTTTCACCTTCGGTGGCCTCTGCAACTCGTCGTGTGGGGCTCCACACAGCAGCCTTCCATCTACGATGCTTCCCAACAATATGACACGATCCATCAGTGAAGAGGGCATACGTCTTTTCATTCTCTGGTAGTTCATTATATTGTGGGGCCTCTTTGGTTCGTGGTGTCTCCTCTGATGGTGATGTTCCAAATTTCTTGCCGTCAGGCCAGTCCATGATCACCTCCAGGATTCCTGGACGGTTGAGATTCCCCATCCGAGCTCTCTGTGTAATCAGTGCAATACACTTACTCCAAGTGGCATCAGTAGCATGATGGGTAGAGGGTTAGGGTTAACCTTTCCTTTCCTTTGAACATCCAGTTGAACCTTTCCTTTGAACATCCAGTTCAACACTGGCAAACGAGGTGCCACTACCGATTCACTACCGATTACTTCGGAAGCAGCTCGAACCCCCTCGTACTCGGCTAAGATCTCCTTCTCAATTGGAGTGTAGCACTCCTCTGAACCCCTGTACCCTCTGCTCCAAAATCCAAGGGGTCGGCCTCGGTTCTCCCCAGAGGCTCTATGCCACAGACTCCAAGTGGGACCTTTCTCTCCAGCAGCAGTGTAGAGGATGTTCTTTACATCCGCACTGGCCCCTTCCGGACTGTCCCGTCCGCACGGGCCCCAGGGCCACAGCACGGGCTATCTCCTACTTCATTTGCTCAAAGGCCTGCTGCTGTTCAGGACCCCATGCAAAATTATTCTTTTTTTGAGTCACTTGATAGAAGGGGCTTACTATGAAGCTGTAGTTTGGGATGTGCATACTCCAAAAACCTACTACACCCAGAAAAGACTGTGTCTCTTTCTTGCTAGTGGGTGGTGACATACTGGTGATTTTGTCAATCACATCTCCTGGAATGTGACGACGTCCATCTTGCCATTTTACTCCTAGGAACTGAATTTCTTCGGCAGGTCCCTTCACTTTGTTCCGTTTAATAGCAAAACCAGCACCCAGAAGAATTTGGATTATTCGCTCTCCTTTTTTAAAAACTTCCTCTGCTGTATCACCCCACACAACCATGTCATCAATGTACTGGAGGATATGAATACAGTATGATTGAAAAACAGTTACTGGCTACCTATTCCGCATTACAAGCGGTAGAGCCAATAAACCAAACGGACGAAGTTATAGTCAAGACTACGTTGCCAATCCAGGGGTGGGTAAGAGATCTGACCCACCTTCCTAAGACAGGAGTGGCCCAGGCACAGACAGTGGCACGATGGGTCGCCTGTATGGGTATGCTCTATATGGGTAGCCAGAGGAGTAGTCTGTCTTCCTCACCGTTGAAAGAAGAGCTTCAGAAGATTCTTGGCCCAGTAACGTATCATAGTGATGCACCGAAACAAACTTTGGTTGCTCCACCACGGAAGAGTCCTGTCCAGGAAGGAAAATATCCTATCCCTGAAGATGCCTGGTACACGGATGGGTGCAGCAAGGGCAACCCAAGTAAGTGGAGAGCAGTAGCGTACCATCCTGCGACAGACACAATCTGGTTCGAAGAGGGGGATGGTCAAAGCAGCCAGTGGGCAGAGCTGCGGGCGGTGTGGATGGTTATATCCAAAGAACCTGGTGATGGTATCCTGAATATTTTCACAGATAGTTGGGCTGTGTATCGGGGGCTCACTCTTTGAATCGCACAGTGGGCCACCATTGGACTATCCACTCCCAACCGATCTGGGGCAAAGATATGTGGTTAGACATATGGAATGCAGTTAAACACAGAACTGTACGTGTCTACCATGTTTCTGGTCATCAACCCCTACAGTCACCAGGAAATGATGAAGCTGACACACTGGCCCGAGATAGATGGGTTGAGAACTTGCCGTCTGAGAATATCGCTCAGTGGCTACATCAAAAGCTGCTGCATGCTGGGCAGAAGACCATGTGGGCAGCCGCTAAAGCGTGGGGACTGCCTGTACAACTATCGGACATCGCTCAAGCATGCCGAGACTGTGACGCCTGCTCTAAGATAAGACCGAGGTCGTTTCCTGAAACTACACCCATCTTGCTAGAGAACACAATCCTCTACAGAGGTGGCAGGTTGATTATATTGGGCCCCTCCCTCGGTCTGAGGGGGCGAGATATGCCCTAACCTGTGTCGACACCGTGAGTGGGCTAATGCAGGCCTATCCAGTACCAAAAGCCAACCAGGCATATACTATAAAGGCACTCACAAGGCTGATGGCTGCCTACGGGACACTGCAAGTCGTGGAGAGCGACCAAGGAAGTCATTTCACGGGTGCAGTGATACAACGCTGGGCTGAAGAAAATAATATTGAGTGGCGATTCGACTCTCAGTCCCTGCAGGGGTGGACAAATAGACTCCACGAGACCCTGCGGGACCTGAATGAAAGACATAGAGATGGCAGACCCAGTGCCTTGAAAATGTTACAGACAACATGGGCCTCCCAACTTAGAATCCAAATTACGGGCACCGATAATGAGGTGAGACCTCAGATTGGCCGTGAAAACAATCTTCTGCTCCCTGCCCCAGAGGACCTAAAACTAGGTACCAATAAAATAAAATGGCCCTGGAAGGTGCAGGTAGGACCACGATAGTGAGGCCTACTTGCACCTTGGGGGAGATTATTGGAGGTGGGGGGTTCGGTAGCCCCTCCGGTAATAGGTACATGGCCTACTGAAATAATGGTTAACACTCCAGTCTTCATTGCTAAGGGGACCCCTATCATGTCTCTGTGGCAGATCTGGACACCCCCTTTGGTGCCTGATATAGTCGTACAGCCATAGACATCAGGTCAAAGGGTTTGGTACAAGTGGCCAATGCATGCCCCGGTACAAGCTGAAGTGTTAACCCAAGACAGGAATACAGCTTGTATCTTACCCTGGAGGGTGGACCTTCCCCTCTTGGTACCCTTGAAACACGTATATTACTCCCCGTGAGTCTATGAGTCGCCAGAAGGAACTAAACAATGCTGCAGTGTTACAGAGTTGCCATAAGACCATGTGCGGCATCTCCTGATGGTCTAACCAGGACTGATGAAGCATAAGATGCACCTGCACTGTGTGATTGCATGCTTCCAGTAGATACCACCGAGCACTGGCCCAAAGAAGAGCTCGACTGATATGCCAATCACTCATCTCGGATTATATGCGTCGCGACGGGCAATTATGTAAGCGTTGCGATGTATTGGGTCTCTGTATCAAGGGGGCTCACCTCATGGTTGCGTGATCAATGGTTCATGCTGTGAAGGGGTGGAGTGTATGGGAACTTCTGAATCACGGCCTGAACCACTGATTGGTCACCTGAGATGAGCACTGAGTCAGCCATGGGGGCACAGGTGAAGGTGATATACCTGTGTGAGTGGAAGGGGTGGATCCTGGCTAAACCTCTCCCAAGCCCCATTTAAGGGCTGACCACCACTTGGGAAGGATATCTTCTGTTTGTTGTAGGGACTAGAAATGCCTGAACCTTGTCTACGATGGCATTAGGTAGCACTTTGGACTTTCCTGACCAGACTACCCCTAGAAATTTTACGGACAGTCCTGGACCTTGCTCTTTTTGAGGATTGATAGCCCCTCCTCTTTCACTTAGGAAGGCAGTTAATGAATCTGCTGCCTCCCCTACTGCTTCCAGTGAGTCGGATGTTAACAGGAGGTCATCAATATAGTGGTATAGGTTCACATTGTTCGTTTTTCTCCAATCAGCCAGGTCACGTGCCACCAAATTATGACAGTATGTTGGTGAGTGCACGTACCCCTGTGGCAAGACCTGAAAGGTCCACTGCCTGCCTCCCCCACGTAAATGCAAATTGATCTTGTGATTCTTTAGCAATAGGTATGCTAAAAAATGCATTTGCTAAAGCCGGGACACAATGGTAGGTTTTAATTTCCCTACTAAGAGTGTCCATTAAGGTGGCAATATTGGGTACGGCCGCATGGATGGGCGGCGTGACCTTATTCAGTTCCCTATAATCCACCGTCATTCTCCATGTTCCATACTACTTCAGTACTGGCCATATGGGGGTATTATTTGGGCTGTGTGCAGGTCTTATAATACCTACTTTCTCTAATTCCTGCACAGTCTTTGGTATTTCTTCTTGCCCCCCTCCCCCTGGGAGTCTGTACTGTCTTACATTAGTAATTGTTTCAGCAAACAAATGGGCTCATGTTTCTCATGGCCCCTCAATATTGTCCGTATTGCCCGGATACTAATGTACCTCTGCCGCAGTCTGAACTCTCCCACAGTGTTCTGGAGAGCCAGACGCCATAGAATGTCTATACCCAAGATATATTCTGGAATTGGGGCAATAGACATCTTATACTCCCTGGGCGGGAGACGTCCAACCCCCAATTTTAACCACGTCTGGGTGACTGGAATAGTCTGTCCCCCAAACCCACCAACCATCACTAATACCCTTAAATTTTGTTGGGTCTCCATATATAATTGACGTTTCTGAGCCGGTATCTGTGGGAATACAAAAAGTATATTTAGAGCTGCAGCTGTGCAACAGGATAAACAACATGAGAAAGGAAGGCTGAGAACCAAGGACACTTCCAGAAGAAGAGGAAAACAAGTTCAAGTAAGCTGCTAATTGGAGGAAGAGTGCATGACTTGGGAAAATTCACAGCCCTGATTGGATCATCGCCTGTATGCACCGTTAAGGACTGTTTTGCGAAGTTACATTGTTGATATGTAAAGGCGGGTGGGAAAGTTACAAGAGAGAAATTGTGAAAGTATATAAAGGATGTTAAAATCTGTAATAAATGATTTGGATCGTTCACATCTGAGTCCGTGCTTGAGACACTGCAGGTATCCACTAGAACCATCACCTTCTGTATATTTGTCTTAGACCAGAATATTGTCAGTTCTACATAGGGCCTTCGGTCACACCCGGAGGCCCTATGGGGACCAGAGTTTTTTGTTAATCCATGAACTTTGCCAGATCCAAATCTTTTGCCACAGGTTGCTCAGGCACTGTAGCCTGCGACACCTGCAGATGTTTTTTACTTCTGTTTGGTATTATGTAATCTGCCAGATTCCAGGTTGTTGTCTGTGTTTCTTGTATAATTCATACTCCCGATTTTCTGGGAGCACTCTGAAATTTCTGATCATTCCTAAGCTGTTACCACAGCTGTAACAAAACATGGTCGGGTTTCCCATCAATTTTGGTAAACGCAACCCCAGCCTGTATGAGGTCTATAAACATAGTCCCCGTACTGGGCCTGATCAGGGTAACCATTGAGCAGGCTTTTTAATTTTAATAGGGAAGGCCTCAGTTTCTTCCACTACACGAAAATTGCGCCTGGTTCTTATGAGCTCTGTCTCCCCTAAGTCTGCCACTAAATGGGCTGCCTGCTGTACGATGGCCTCTGATGCCACCAACGGATTTAATATGGAAACTAGCATCCCGTATAGGTGGGAGGGGGACTGCTGCAGTCTTAGATCTCTCATGCCCTCTGTAAATTTCTCTGTATCGGGGCTTTCAAAAGCGTCTGCGTACATAGCCTCCCTCATACTTAGTTCTTGGATGTATGCCTGAAGATACATACACTCCATAGAGGACCACAAACCAGTATTGAGAGGAATATCGGTTTTGTTAGGCCACGTTAGGCAGCATGCTGCCATTAACCAATCTATAATAGAATGGTTTTCATCATTGTAGTGGACGGCTGCATATAACCTTTGTCTCAAGGCCGAGGTTATTTTTATGGACGCTAATTTTGACATTTCTGTCCCATTCACTAAAACACTTTCACCTCCTGCATCCCATAGCCTTAGGAGCCATGATGGTATGCTTTCCCTTGGTTTTTGGTGGAACCGCTCTACTAGGTTCATCAACTCATTTAGCTGTATATGGACAAGCTGTCACATGGAGGTAGGTTTCAGCAGGGGGCCATTAGTCAGGAGGCACCCCTGCTGGTCTATCTTGTACCTTCTTTATTTTTTGAGTTATAATAGTCCGAATCTCGAATGGGTCCATCATAGATGGAGTTTCAAGATCTGCCTTAGAGTTCTTTTTTCCTGACATATCTAAGTCTGCCTCCTCTGATTTTTGGACATCCTCTACCGCTATACTCCGTATTTGTCTTGTGGGGACATTAAGGCCAGGTTTTTTGGTTGTTAATGTACCCAGCTGTTGCTCAAGTTTCTCAATACGCTCTCTTAATAATTGGTTTTCAGTTACCATGTTAATAGTTGCAGCATCTAATTTAAGTATGGCCATTACTGCAGGCCAGACTACTGCAGAGGCGGCTAGCCGCCACTCCTAGGTAACGAGTATGTCCTTATCTAATCCTAGAAAGTAGTCAGTCAAATAAGATGGGGAGGGAGAGGCAGTATCTGGAACCCGCATGGGTCCCCATTTCTCAATAATGGATGCCAACCCATAGTAGGGCGACCCCATGAACCCTGGAATTAGACCAGAGATTGCCTGTTCTATGGGGGTAACGTTCTCCCCCCTGGCCCATTTAAGCATATTCCAAATGAAGGACATGTTTGGTAAGTATGAATTATTATCACTAGGATTGGCTGGCTCGCCAAGTTTGGGGTAAATAACTTCCAAGGATGGTACTTCACAAAGAGATAGTATAGATGATAGTATATTTTGAGTAGTTCTATATAGATAGGATATAAATAATACAAAATAAAAGAGAGCTCACCTTCAGGATAACAAGGCTCACAGGGGACTCCACCTGGTGGTCAGCCCTTAAATGGGGTTTAGGAGAGGTGGAGCCAAACTCCACCCCTTCCAATGACAAAGGTATATCACCTTCACTTGTGGGCCCATGGCTGGCTTGGTGCTCATCTCAGGCTACCAATCAGTGGTTCAGGTAGTGATTGAGCAGTTCCCATACCCTCCACATTTTATCTGTGCCTTTTAAATTTATTCCACTCCTTTTCATTACATTTTGCTCTTTCCACTCCTCTCTGCTCCATTCCATTACATTTACCTCCTCACCATTTCATTACCCTTTAAATTTTACTCCACTACATTTCATTACTTTTCACTCTACTGCACTCACTCCACCCCAGCCTACTCCACTCGATTACATTTACCTACACACTATTTCATTACCTTTTCAATTTTACTCCTCTCAATTTTGTTATATTTCACTCCATTCAGTGCATTTCACTCCTCTCCACTTCACTCCTTTCTGATATCTTATTTAGTAAATTAGCTTTCCTCCTCAGATCATTGCGGCTGTTTTGTTCTTAGGTCCACTCCTCTCCATTACATTATGTTTCTCTCCTCTCTTCTCCACTTCATTACGTTTTACACCACACTTCTAGCACAATTACATTTCACTCCACTCCCCTCCTTTCTAATAAATTTCACTCCACAAATTTCCATTCCATTTCGCTCCACTTCATTCCATGTCAAATTTGACTCCACTCTTCACCTTTCCATTTCATTTCACTCCATTTTTCTCTGCTCCACTTCTCTCCATTCCATTAAATTTCTTTCCACTAAATTCAATTTCATTTCAACACACTCTTCACCATTCTATTAAATATCATTTCATTTTTCTGTACACCACTCCTCTCCATTCCATTAAATTTCCTTCTTCTCTTCTCCACTACGTTCTATTTCTGTCCACTCTTCTCCATACCATAACATTTCTCTACATTCTTCTCCATTCCATTACTTTTCACTCTACTCCACTCAATTGCTTTACATTTCACGCCACTCCTCACCATTCCATTACATTTTATTCCATTTTTTTTTACGCCACTCAACTCCATTCCATTACATTTAACTCCACTACATTTAATTACATTTCTTTCCAATCGTAATCATTCCATTACATTTCACTCTATTTTTCTCTCCTCCACTTCTCTCCATTCCATTACATTTCACTCCACTACATTCCATTATATTTCTCTCCACTCTTCACCATTTCACTAAATTTCACTCAATTTTTCTCTACTGCACTCTTCTCCACTCCATTTCATTTCTTTCCACTCATCTCCCCGCAATTCTATATCTCTCCACTTTACTCCACACCATTACTTTTCTCTACTTTTCTGTCCGTTCCATTACATTCGAATTGGCCTATAGCTGTCATTGATTTCAAAGACTGTTTTTTTACCATTTCGCTTAATCCAAAAGACACACCAAGATTTGCTTTCTCAGTGCCCTCCATCAACCAATAAAGCCCTGCTCAGCGGTATCACTGGACTGTGTTACCACAAGGAATGCTTAATAGTCCAACGATATGTCAACTGACTGTAGCAAATGCATTACAACCAGTACGAAAAGCTAGACCCCACGTCCTTATTTATCATTACATGGATGATATATTAATTGCAGCAGAACGAGAATAGAGTCTAAAGGACACTGTAATGCTCGTAAGGCTGGCAGTTCAATCTGTTGGTTTACAAATAGCAGAAGAAAAGGTGCAACTTAGTTCTCTATGGAAATATTTAGGATGGAAAATTACATCTCACACCATTCAGCCACAAATCCTCAAAATAATACCTCATGTACAGACATTGAATGATCTGCAAAAATTGTTAGGAACCATCAACTGGTTACTACCGCTTTTGGTATTACTACTATTTAGTTGCACCCTCTGTTCAAGCTACTCAAAGGAGACCCGAATTTAACCTCTAAAAGACAGTTAACGCCACAAGCGTTACAATGCTTAGACTGTAATAACATCACTGCAACATCGATATTGCCATCGTGTTTGTTTATCACTACCAGTATCTCTAGTAATAATATCAAATACCTATCAGCCATATAGCTTGTTATGTCAGTGGGATACCTCAAGAAAAGATCCTCTCATTATCCTGGAATGGATATTCTTACCACATACCTTTTCAAAAACCATTGCATCACGAGTAACGTTTGCAATGCTAATACAGGGAGGTCATCATCGTTTACGACTTTTACAAGCCCTTGAACCTGATTGCATCTACATAGCTGCTACTAAAAAAGATTTAGATTGGTTGCTTGCACAGTCACTCACTTTACAAACTGCTATGGCAGGCTATACAGAACAGATCTCCACCCATCCCCCCAAACATCAGTTACTGCATAATTTGAGTGATCTGTCCCTTTCTCCTAATATTTTACTTTCACGTGTTCCAATACCTAATGCTGTTACTGCATTTACAGATGGCTCTAGCAAGACACATAGACGCCCTGCTGGCACTGCCTATCGCGTCCACCGCTGGCATGTTCCTTTTCTCTCTTCTTTCTGGTGGTTTGCCATTTCTAAAAGGTCAATAGCTAATAATGCGTTTGCTTAGGGAGTTTCTGCTTCTTGTTTACACTTATCTAAAATGGATGTCTGCATGTGTGTAAGTGTGTGTATGTTGGCTAAAACCCTAACCCTCTGTGTTGCTCTGTGTCACGGTGTTATCCGTGACAGTGACTCAAGGGAAACCGAGAAGGGAGAGAGGAGAGAAAAAGAAACTGCGTCAGTGGCCACGCAGCCGTCCGAGCAGAGCCGCGCTCTGGGGGGAGAGGCGAAAACAGTGGGAATTGATGAGTCTTCAAAAAAAAAAGCACGATCTGAGAAGGAACGGTAAATTTACTAAATCTAATAAAATTGAATAATTGAGAGAGAGATAAAATTTCCAAACCAAAAGCTGTGAGCTTACGTTAAGGAGAAAACTGCAGGGGAAGCACACGTGCTGAACCTCCACGGCAGCCCAGAAGAGCGCGCCCAGGCAGAGCACCGCCTGGCATCCTGTGCGGAGCTCCGCTCCTCTGCTGCTCCCAGCAGCATTAACTCCTTAACTGCTGCATGATGATCTGATGTGGAATACCGGCATCAAAACCACAAAACCACAACATAAAACCCCTTATTCCACATCATCACATCATGCTAAACACACATCTATACATAACCAAACAGTAATAACATAAGTTACATAGAAACATATATATATATACATTCATATACATGTAAGTACAGACTGCATTCCCCCAATATCAAATTCCCTTTTGGGACACAACGGACTTCCCCATTTTTATCCATTACCCACCAGGTGCACTCAGGTCCCTGTGCAAAAACGGTTCCACGGAGGGGTTTGCCCTTTCCAGAGGCTGGAAGGACCCACACCGCTTTTCCCAACATGCTCCTCACATGTACCACAGGGACCTTATCTCCCTCTATGGTCTGTAGGGAGCTGGACTGTGTAGGACCCTCTCGGTTGACTGATCCCCTAGTGTTGACCAACCAGGTGGCTTCTGCCAGATGCTTCTCCCAGTGCTTGAATGTCCCACCACCCATTGCTCTCAACGTGGTTTTTAACAACCCGTTGTAGCGTTCGATCTTACTAGCAGCTGGTGCATGGTAGGGGATATGGTAGATCCATTCAATGCCATTTTCTTTGGCCCAGATATCCACAGGAGAATTTTTGAAATGAGTCCCATTATCGGACTCAATTCTCTCTGGAGTGCCATGTCGCCATAGCACTTGTTTCTCAAGCCCTAAGATGGTGTTTCGGGTGGTAACATGGGTTACTGCTTATGTCTCAAGCCACCCAGTGGTCGCCTCCACCATGGTGAGCACATAACGATTACCATCCCGAGTTCGTGGCAAGGTGATATAATCAACCTGCCACGCCTCCCCATATTTATACTTTTCCCATCGCCCTTCCCGCCAGAGGGGTTTCATCCTCTTGGCCTGTTTAATTATGGCACATGTGTCACAGTCATGGATAACCTGTGCAACGGCATCCATAGTTAAGTCCACCCCTCGGTCTCTAGCTCACTTATAGGTCGCATCCCTTCCTTGATGGCCTGAGACTCATGGGCCCACCTTTACACCCAACCTGTTTGTTCGGGCAGGAATGTCTTTCCACAGTTCAGCAGCCCAAATAGGTTTACACTTCCGTTGCCGGTGTCCTGTTCCCACTGCAGCAACCACCCCCATAAAGCATTTGCCACCATCCAAGAATCAGTATAAAGATATAGCATGGGCCACCTCTCCCGTTCAGCCACATCTAAGGCCAGCTGGACAGCCTTTACCTCCGCAAATTGGCTTGACTCTCTTTCACCTTCGGTGGCCTCTGCAACTCGTCGTGTGGGGCTCCACACAGCAGCCTTCCATCTACGATGCTTCCCAACAATATGACACGATCCATCAGTGAAGAGGGCATACGTCTTTTCATTCTCTGGTAGTTCATTATATTGTGGGGCCTCTTTGGTTCGTGGTGTCTCCTCTGATGGTGATGTTCCAAATTTCTTGCCGTCAGGCCAGTCCATGATCACCTCCAGGATTCCTGGACGGTTGAGATTCCCCATCCGAGCTCTCTGTGTAATCAGTGCAATACACTTACTCCAAGTGGCATCAGTAGCATGATGGGTAGAGGGTTAGGGTTAACCTTTCCTTTCCTTTGAACATCCAGTTGAACCTTTCCTTTGAACATCCAGTTCAACACTGGCAAACGAGGTGCCACTACCGATTCACTACCGATTACTTCGGAAGCAGCTCGAACCCCCTCGTACTCGGCTAAGATCTCCTTCTCAATTGGAGTGTAGCACTCCTCTGAACCCCTGTACCCTCTGCTCCAAAATCCAAGGGGTCGGCCTCGGTTCTCCCCAGAGGCTCTATGCCACAGACTCCAAGTGGGACCTTTCTCTCCAGCAGCAGTGTAGAGGATGTTCTTTACATCCGCACTGGCCCCTTCCGGACTGTCCCGTCCGCACGGGCCCCAGGGCCACAGCACGGGCTATCTCCTACTTCATTTGCTCAAAGGCCTGCTGCTGTTCAGGACCCCATGCAAAATTATTCTTTTTTTGAGTCACTTGATAGAAGGGGCTTACTATGAAGCTGTAGTTTGGGATGTGCATACTCCAAAAACCTACTACACCCAGAAAAGACTGTGTCTCTTTCTTGCTAGTGGGTGGTGACATACTGGTGATTTTGTCAATCACATCTCCTGGAATGTGACGACGTCCATCTTGCCATTTTACTCCTAGGAACTGAATTTCTTCGGCAGGTCCCTTCACTTTGTTCCGTTTAATAGCAAAACCAGCACCCAGAAGAATTTGGATTATTCGCTCTCCTTTTTTAAAAACTTCCTCTGCTGTATCACCCCACACAACCATGTCATCAATGTACTGGAGGATATGAATACAGTATGATTGAAAAACAGTTACTGGCTACCTATTCCGCATTACAAGCGGTAGAGCCAATAAACCAAACGGACGAAGTTATAGTCAAGACTACGTTGCCAATCCAGGGGTGGGTAAGAGATCTGACCCACCTTCCTAAGACAGGAGTGGCCCAGGCACAGACAGTGGCACGATGGGTCGCCTGTATGGGTATGCTCTATATGGGTAGCCAGAGGAGTAGTCTGTCTTCCTCACCGTTGAAAGAAGAGCTTCAGAAGATTCTTGGCCCAGTAACGTATCATAGTGATGCACCGAAACAAACTTTGGTTGCTCCACCACGGAAGAGTCCTGTCCAGGAAGGAAAATATCCTATCCCTGAAGATGCCTGGTACACGGATGGGTGCAGCAAGGGCAACCCAAGTAAGTGGAGAGCAGTAGCGTACCATCCTGCGACAGACACAATCTGGTTCGAAGAGGGGGATGGTCAAAGCAGCCAGTGGGCAGAGCTGCGGGCGGTGTGGATGGTTATATCCAAAGAACCTGGTGATGGTATCCTGAATATTTTCACAGATAGTTGGGCTGTGTATCGGGGGCTCACTCTTTGAATCGCACAGTGGGCCACCATTGGACTATCCACTCCCAACCGATCTGGGGCAAAGATATGTGGTTAGACATATGGAATGCAGTTAAACACAGAACTGTACGTGTCTACCATGTTTCTGGTCATCAACCCCTACAGTCACCAGGAAATGATGAAGCTGACACACTGGCCCGAGATAGATGGGTTGAGAACTTGCCGTCTGAGAATATCGCTCAGTGGCTACATCAAAAGCTGCTGCATGCTGGGCAGAAGACCATGTGGGCAGCCGCTAAAGCGTGGGGACTGCCTGTACAACTATCGGACATCGCTCAAGCATGCCGAGACTGTGACGCCTGCTCTAAGATAAGACCGAGGTCGTTTCCTGAAACTACACCCATCTTGCTAGAGAACACAATCCTCTACAGAGGTGGCAGGTTGATTATATTGGGCCCCTCCCTCGGTCTGAGGGGGCGAGATATGCCCTAACCTGTGTCGACACCGTGAGTGGGCTAATGCAGGCCTATCCAGTACCAAAAGCCAACCAGGCATATACTATAAAGGCACTCACAAGGCTGATGGCTGCCTACGGGACACTGCAAGTCGTGGAGAGCGACCAAGGAAGTCATTTCACGGGTGCAGTGATACAACGCTGGGCTGAAGAAAATAATATTGAGTGGCGATTCGACTCTCAGTCCCTGCAGGGGTGGACAAATAGACTCCACGAGACCCTGCGGGACCTGAATGAAAGACATAGAGATGGCAGACCCAGTGCCTTGAAAATGTTACAGACAACATGGGCCTCCCAACTTAGAATCCAAATTACGGGCACCGATAATGAGGTGAGACCTCAGATTGGCCGTGAAAACAATCTTCTGCTCCCTGCCCCAGAGGACCTAAAACTAGGTACCAATAAAATAAAATGGCCCTGGAAGGTGCAGGTAGGACCACGATAGTGAGGCCTACTTGCACCTTGGGGGAGATTATTGGAGGTGGGGGGTTCGGTAGCCCCTCCGGTAATAGGTACATGGCCTACTGAAATAATGGTTAACACTCCAGTCTTCATTGCTAAGGGGACCCCTATCATGTCTCTGTGGCAGATCTGGACACCCCCTTTGGTGCCTGATATAGTCGTACAGCCATAGACATCAGGTCAAAGGGTTTGGTACAAGTGGCCAATGCATGCCCCGGTACAAGCTGAAGTGTTAACCCAAGACAGGAATACAGCTTGTATCTTACCCTGGAGGGTGGACCTTCCCCTCTTGGTACCCTTGAAACACGTATATTACTCCCCGTGAGTCTATGAGTCGCCAGAAGGAACTAAACAATGCTGTAGTGTTACAGAGTTGCCATAAGACCATGTGCGGCATCTCCTGATGGTCTAACCAGGACTGATGAAGCATAAGATGCACCTGCACTGTGTGATTGCATGCTTCCAGTAGATACCACCGAGCACTGGCCCAAAGAAGAGCTCGACTGATATGCCAATCACTCATCTCGGATTATATGCGTCGCGACGGGCAATTATGTAAGCGTTGCGATGTATTGGGTCTCTGTATCAAGGGGGCTCACCTCATGGTTGCGTGATCAATGGTTCATGCTGTGAAGGGGTGGAGTGTATGGGAACTTCTGAATCACGGCCTGAACCACTGATTGGTCACCTGAGATGAGCACTGAGTCAGCCATGGGGGCACAGGTGAAGGTGATATACCTGTGTGAGTGGAAGGGGTGGATCCTGGCTAAACCTCTCCCAAGCCCCATTTAAGGGCTGACCACCACTTGGGAAGGATATCTTCTGTTTGTTGTAGGGACTAGAAATGCCTGAACCTTGTCTACGATGGCATTAGGTAGCACTTTGGACTTTCCTGACCAGACTACCCCTAGAAATTTTACGGACAGTCCTGGACCTTGCTCTTTTTGAGGATTGATAGCCCCTCCTCTTTCACTTAGGAAGGCAGTTAATGAATCTGCTGCCTCCCCTACTGCTTCCAGTGAGTCGGATGTTAACAGGAGGTCATCAATATAGTGGTATAGGTTCACATTGTTCGTTTTTCTCCAATCAGCCAGGTCACGTGCCACCAAATTATGACAGTATGTTGGTGAGTGCACGTACCCCTGTGGCAAGACCTGAAAGGTCCACTGCCTGCCTCCCCCACGTAAATGCAAATTGATCTTGTGATTCTTTAGCAATAGGTATGCTAAAAAATGCATTTGCTAAAGCCGGGACACAATGGTAGGTTTTAATTTCCCTACTAAGAGTGTCCATTAAGGTGGCAATATTGGGTACGGCCGCATGGATGGGCGGCGTGACCTTATTCAGTTCCCTATAATCCACCGTCATTCTCCATGTTCCATACTACTTCAGTACTGGCCATATGGGGGTATTATTTGGGCTGTGTGCAGGTCTTATAATACCTACTTTCTCTAATTCCTGCACAGTCTTTGGTATTTCTTCTTGCCCCCCTCCCCCTGGGAGTCTGTACTGTCTTACATTAGTAATTGTTTCAGCAAACAAATGGGCTCATGTTTCTCATGGCCCCTCAATATTGTCCGTATTGCCCGGATACTAATGTACCTCTGCCGCAGTCTGAACTCTCCCACAGTGTTCTGGAGAGCCAGACGCCATAGAATGTCTATACCCAAGATATATTCTGGAATTGGGGCAATAGACATCTTATACTCCCTGGGCGGGAGACGTCCAACCCCCAATTTTAACCACGTCTGGGTGACTGGAATAGTCTGTCCCCCAAACCCACCAACCATCACTAATACCCTTAAATTTTGTTGGGTCTCCATATATAATTGACGTTTCTGAGCCGGTATCTGTGGGAATACAAAAAGTATATTTAGAGCTGCAGCTGTGCAACAGGATAAACAACATGAGAAAGGAAGGCTGAGAACCAAGGACACTTCCAGAAGAAGAGGAAAACAAGTTCAAGTAAGCTGCTAATTGGAGGAAGAGTGCATGACTTGGGAAAATTCACAGCCCTGATTGGATCATCGCCTGTATGCACCGTTAAGGACTGTTTTGCGAAGTTACATTGTTGATATGTAAAGGCGGGTGGGAAAGTTACAAGAGAGAAATTGTGAAAGTATATAAAGGATGTTAAAATCTGTAATAAATGATTTGGATCGTTCACATCTGAGTCCGTGCTTGAGACACTGCAGGTATCCACTAGAACCATCACCTTCTGTATATTTGTCTTAGACCAGAATATTGTCAGTTCTACATAGGGCCTTCGGTCACACCCGGAGGCCCTATGGGGACCAGAGTTTTTTGTTAATCCATGAACTTTGCCAGATCCAAATCTTTTGCCACAGGTTGCTCAGGCACTGTAGCCTGCGACACCTGCAGATGTTTTTTACTTCTGTTTGGTATTATGTAATCTGCCAGATTCCAGGTTGTTGTCTGTGTTTCTTGTATAATTCATACTCCCGATTTTCTGGGAGCACTCTGAAATTTCTGATCATTCCTAAGCTGTTACCACAGCTGTAACAAAACATGGTCGGGTTTCCCATCAATTTTGGTAAACGCAACCCCAGCCTGTATGAGGTCTATAAACATAGTCCCCGTACTGGGCCTGATCAGGGTAACCATTGAGCAGGCTTTTTAATTTTAATAGGGAAGGCCTCAGTTTCTTCCACTACACGAAAATTGCGCCTGGTTCTTATGAGCTCTGTCTCCCCTAAGTCTGCCACTAAATGGGCTGCCTGCTGTACGATGGCCTCTGATGCCACCAACGGATTTAATATGGAAACTAGCATCCCGTATAGGTGGGAGGGGGACTGCTGCAGTCTTAGATCTCTCATGCCCTCTGTAAATTTCTCTGTATCGGGGCTTTCAAAAGCGTCTGCGTACATAGCCTCCCTCATACTTAGTTCTTGGATGTATGCCTGAAGATACATACACTCCATAGAGGACCACAAACCAGTATTGAGAGGAATATCGGTTTTGTTAGGCCACGTTAGGCAGCATGCTGCCATTAACCAATCTATAATAGAATGGTTTTCATCATTGTAGTGGACGGCTGCATATAACCTTTGTCTCAAGGCCGAGGTTATTTTTATGGACGCTAATTTTGACATTTCTGTCCCATTCACTAAAACACTTTCACCTCCTGCATCCCATAGCCTTAGGAGCCATGATGGTATGCTTTCCCTTGGTTTTTGGTGGAACCGCTCTACTAGGTTCATCAACTCATTTAGCTGTATATGGACAAGCTGTCACATGGAGGTAGGTTTCAGCAGGGGGCCATTAGTCAGGAGGCACCCCTGCTGGTCTATCTTGTACCTTCTTTATTTTTTGAGTTATAATAGTCCGAATCTCGAATGGGTCCATCATAGATGGAGTTTCAAGATCTGCCTTAGAGTTCTTTTTTCCTGACATATCTAAGTCTGCCTCCTCTGATTTTTGGACATCCTCTACCGCTATACTCCGTATTTGTCTTGTGGGGACATTAAGGCCAGGTTTTTTGGTTGTTAATGTACCCAGCTGTTGCTCAAGTTTCTCAATACGCTCTCTTAATAATTGGTTTTCAGTTACCATGTTAATAGTTGCAGCATCTAATTTAAGTATGGCCATTACTGCAGGCCAGACTACTGCAGAGGCGGCTAGCCGCCACTCCTAGGTAACGAGTATGTCCTTATCTAATCCTAGAAAGTAGTCAGTCAAATAAGATGGGGAGGGAGAGGCAGTATCTGGAACCCGCATGGGTCCCCATTTCTCAATAATGGATGCCAACCCATAGTAGGGCGACCCCATGAACCCTGGAATTAGACCAGAGATTGCCTGTTCTATGGGGGTAACGTTCTCCCCCCTGGCCCATTTAAGCATATTCCAAATGAAGGACATGTTTGGTAAGTATGAATTATTATCACTAGGATTGGCTGGCTCGCCAAGTTTGGGGTAAATAACTTCCAAGGATGGTACTTCACAAAGAGATAGTATAGATGATAGTATATTTTGAGTAGTTCTATATAGATAGGATATAAATAATACAAAATAAAAGAGAGCTCACCTTCAGGATAACAAGGCTCACAGGGGACTCCACCTGGTGGTCAGCCCTTAAATGGGGTTTAGGAGAGGTGGAGCCAAACTCCACCCCTTCCAATGACAAAGGTATATCACCTTCACTTGTGGGCCCATGGCTGGCTTGGTGCTCATCTCAGGCTACCAATCAGTGGTTCAGGTAGTGATTGAGCAGTTCCCATACCCTCCACATTTTATCTGTGCCTTTTAAATTTATTCCACTCCTTTTCATTACATTTTGCTCTTTCCACTCCTCTCTGCTCCATTCCATTACATTTACCTCCTCACCATTTCATTACCCTTTAAATTTTACTCCACTACATTTCATTACTTTTCACTCTACTGCACTCACTCCACCCCAGCCTACTCCACTCGATTACATTTACCTACACACTATTTCATTACCTTTTCAATTTTACTCCTCTCAATTTTGTTATATTTCACTCCATTCAGTGCATTTCACTCCTCTCCACTTCACTCCTTTCTGATATCTTATTTAGTAAATTAGCTTTCCTCCTCAGATCATTGCGGCTGTTTTGTTCTTAGGTCCACTCCTCTCCATTACATTATGTTTCTCTCCTCTCTTCTCCACTTCATTACGTTTTACACCACACTTCTAGCACAATTACATTTCACTCCACTCCCCTCCTTTCTAATAAATTTCACTCCACAAATTTCCATTCCATTTCGCTCCACTTCATTCCATGTCAAATTTGACTCCACTCTTCACCTTTCCATTTCATTTCACTCCATTTTTCTCTGCTCCACTTCTCTCCATTCCATTAAATTTCTTTCCACTAAATTCAATTTCATTTCAACACACTCTTCACCATTCTATTAAATATCATTTCATTTTTCTGTACACCACTCCTCTCCATTCCATTAAATTTCCTTCTTCTCTTCTCCACTACGTTCTATTTCTGTCCACTCTTCTCCATACCATAACATTTCTCTACATTCTTCTCCATTCCATTACTTTTCACTCTACTCCACTCAATTGCTTTACATTTCACGCCACTCCTCACCATTCCATTACATTTTATTCCATTTTTTTTTACGCCACTCAACTCCATTCCATTACATTTAACTCCACTACATTTAATTACATTTCTTTCCAATCGTAATCATTCCATTACATTTCACTCTATTTTTCTCTCCTCCACTTCTCTCCATTCCATTACATTTCACTCCACTACATTCCATTATATTTCTCTCCACTCTTCACCATTTCACTAAATTTCACTCAATTTTTCTCTACTGCACTCTTCTCCACACCATTTCATTTCTTGCAACTCATCTCCCCGCAATTCTATATCTCTCCACTTTACTCCACACCATTACTTTTCTCTACTTTTCTGTCCGTTCCATTACATTCGAATTGGCCTATAGCTGTCATTGATTTCAAAGACTGTTTTTTTACCATTTCGCTTAATCCAAAAGACACACCAAGATTTGCTTTCTCAGTGCCCTCCATCAACCAATAAAGCCCTGCTCAGCGGTATCACTGGACTGTGTTACCACAAGGAATGCTTAATAGTCCAACGATATGTCAACTGACTGTAGCAAATGCATTACAACCAGTACGAAAAGCTAGACCCCACGTCCTTATTTATCATTACATGGATGATATATTAATTGCAGCAGAACGAGAATAGAGTCTAAAGGACACTGTAATGCTCGTAAGGCTGGCAGTTCAATCTGTTGGTTTACAAATAGCAGAAGAAAAGGTGCAACTTAGTTCTCTATGGAAATATTTAGGATGGAAAATTCCATCTCACACCATTCAGCCACAAATCCTCAAAATAATACCTCATGTACAGACATTGAATGATCTGCAAAAATTGTTAGGAACCATCAACTGGTTACTACCGCTTTTGGTATTACTACTATTTAGTTGCACCCTCTGTTCAAGCTACTCAAAGGAGACCCGAATTTAACCTCTAAAAGACAGTTAACGCCACAAGCGTTACAATGCTTAGACTGTAATAACATCACTGCAACATCGATATTGCCATCGTGTTTGTTTATCACTACCAGTATCTCTAGTAATAATATCAAATACCTATCAGCCATATAGCTTGTTATGTCAGTGGGATACCTCAAGAAAAGATCCTCTCATTATCCTGGAATGGATATTCTTACCACATACCTTTTCAAAAACCATTGCATCACGAGTAACGTTTGCAATGCTAATACAGGGAGGTCATCATCGTTTACGACTTTTACAAGCCCTTGAACCTGATTGCATCTACATAGCTGCTACTAAAAAAGATTTAGATTGGTTGCTTGCACAGTCACTCACTTTACAAACTGCTATGGCAGGCTATACAGAACAGATCTCCACCCATCCCCCCAAACATCAGTTACTGCATAATTTGAGTGATCTGTCCCTTTCTCCTAATATTTTACTTTCACGTGTTCCAATACCTAATGCTGTTACTGCATTTACAGATGGCTCTAGCAAGACACATAGACGCCCTGCTGGCACTGCCTATCGCGTCCACCGCTGGCATGTTCCTTTTCTCTCTTCTTTCTGGTGGTTTGCCATTTCTAAAAGGTCAATAGCTAATAATGCGTTTGCTTAGGGAGTTTCTGCTTCTTGTTTACACTTATCTAAAATGGATGTCTGCATGTGTGTAAGTGTGTGTATGTTGGCTAAAACCCTAACCCTCTGTGTTGCTCTGTGTCACGGTGTTATCCGTGACAGTGACTCAAGGGAAACCGAGAAGGGAGAGAGGAGAGAAAAAGAAACTGCGTCAGTGGCCACGCAGCCGTCCGAGCAGAGCCGCGCTCTGGGGGGAGAGGCGAAAACAGTGGGAATTGATGAGTCTTCAAAAAAAAAAGCACGATCTGAGAAGGAACGGTAAATTTACTAAATCTAATAAAATTGAATAATTGAGAGAGAGATAAAATTTCCAAACCAAAAGCTGTGAGCTTACGTTAAGGAGAAAACTGCAGGGGAAGCACACGTGCTGAACCTCCACGGCAGCCCAGAAGAGCGCGCCCAGGCAGAGCACCGCCTGGCATCCTGTGCGGAGCTCCGCTCCTCTGCTGCTCCCAGCAGCATTAACTCCTTAACTGCTGCATGATGATCTGATGTGGAATACCGGCATCAAAACCACAAAACCACAACATAAAACCCCTTATTCCACATCATCACATCATGCTAAACACACATCTATACATAACCAAACAGTAATAACATAAGTTACATAGAAACATATATATATATACATTCATATACATGTAAGTACAGACTGCATTCCCCCAATATCAAATTCCCTTTTGGGACACAACGGACTTCCCCATTTTTATCCATTACCCACCAGGTGCACTCAGGTCCCTGTGCAAAAACGGTTCCACGGAGGGGTTTGCCCTTTCCAGAGGCTGGAAGGACCCACACCGCTTTTCCCAACATGCTCCTCACATGTACCACAGGGACCTTATCTCCCTCTATGGTCTGTAGGGAGCTGGACTGTGTAGGACCCTCTCGGTTGACTGATCCCCTAGTGTTGACCAACCAGGTGGCTTCTGCCAGATGCTTCTCCCAGTGCTTGAATGTCCCACCACCCATTGCTCTCAACGTGGTTTTTAACAACCCGTTGTAGCGTTCGATCTTACTAGCAGCTGGTGCATGGTAGGGGATATGGTAGATCCATTCAATGCCATTTTCTTTGGCCCAGATATCCACAGGAGAATTTTTGAAATGAGTCCCATTATCGGACTCAATTCTCTCTGGAGTGCCATGTCGCCATAGCACTTGTTTCTCAAGCCCTAAGATGGTGTTTCGGGTGGTAACATGGGTTACTGCTTATGTCTCAAGCCACCCAGTGGTCGCCTCCACCATGGTGAGCACATAACGATTACCATCCCGAGTTCGTGGCAAGGTGATATAATCAACCTGCCACGCCTCCCCATATTTATACTTTTCCCATCGCCCTTCCCGCCAGAGGGGTTTCATCCTCTTGGCCTGTTTAATTATGGCACATGTGTCACAGTCATGGATAACCTGTGCAACGGCATCCATAGTTAAGTCCACCCCTCGGTCTCTAGCTCACTTATAGGTCGCATCCCTTCCTTGATGGCCTGAGACTCATGGGCCCACCTTTACACCCAACCTGTTTGTTCGGGCAGGAATGTCTTTCCACAGTTCAGCAGCCCAAATAGGTTTACACTTCCGTTGCCGGTGTCCTGTTCCCACTGCAGCAACCACCCCCATAAAGCATTTGCCACCATCCAAGAATCAGTATAAAGATATAGCATGGGCCACCTCTCCCGTTCAGCCACATCTAAGGCCAGCTGGACAGCCTTTACCTCCGCAAATTGGCTTGACTCTCTTTCACCTTCGGTGGCCTCTGCAACTCGTCGTGTGGGGCTCCACACAGCAGCCTTCCATCTACGATGCTTCCCAACAATATGACACGATCCATCAGTGAAGAGGGCATACGTCTTTTCATTCTCTGGTAGTTCATTATATTGTGGGGCCTCTTTGGTTCGTGGTGTCTCCTCTGATGGTGATGTTCCAAATTTCTTGCCGTCAGGCCAGTCCATGATCACCTCCAGGATTCCTGGACGGTTGAGATTCCCCATCCGAGCTCTCTGTGTAATCAGTGCAATACACTTACTCCAAGTGGCATCAGTAGCATGATGGGTAGAGGGTTAGGGTTAACCTTTCCTTTCCTTTGAACATCCAGTTGAACCTTTCCTTTGAACATCCAGTTCATCACTGGCAAACGAGGTGCCACTACCGATTCACTACCGATTACTTCGGAAGCAGCTCGAACCCCCTCGTACTCGGCTAAGATCTCCTTCTCAATTGGAGTGTAGCACTCCTCTGAACCCCTGTACCCTCTGCTCCAAAATCCAAGGGGTCGGCCTCGGTTCTCCCCAGAGGCTCTATGCCACAGACTCCAAGTGGGACCTTTCTCTCCAGCAGCAGTGTAGAGGATGTTCTTTACATCCGCACTGGCCCCTTCCGGACTGTCCCGTCCGCACGGGCCCCAGGGCCACAGCACGGGCTATCTCCTACTTCATTTGCTCAAAGGCCTGCTGCTGTTCAGGACCCCATGCAAAATTATTCTTTTTTTGAGTCACTTGATAGAAGGGGCTTACTATGAAGCTGTAGTTTGGGATGTGCATACTCCAAAAACCTACTACACCCAGAAAAGACTGTGTCTCTTTCTTGCTAGTGGGTGGTGACATACTGGTGATTTTGTCAATCACATCTCCTGGAATGTGACGACGTCCATCTTGCCATTTTACTCCTAGGAACTGAATTTCTTCGGCAGGTCCCTTCACTTTGTTCCGTTTAATAGCAAAACCAGCACCCAGAAGAATTTGGATTATTCGCTCTCCTTTTTTAAAAACTTCCTCTGCTGTATCACCCCACACAACCATGTCATCAATGTACTGGAGGATATGAATACAGTATGATTGAAAAACAGTTACTGGCTACCTATTCCGCATTACAAGCGGTAGAGCCAATAAACCAAACGGACGAAGTTATAGTCAAGACTACATTGCCAATCCAGGGGTGGGTAAGAGATCTGACCCACCTTCCTAAGACAGGAGTGGCCCAGGCACAGACAGTGGCACGATGGGTCGCCTGTATGGGTATGCTCTATATGGGTAGCCAGAGGAGTAGTCTGTCTTCCTCACCGTTGAAAGAAGAGCTTCAGAAGATTCTTGGCCCAGTAACGTATCATAGTGATGCACCGAAACAAACTTTGGTTGCTCCACCACGGAAGAGTCCTGTCCAGGAAGGAAAATATCCTATCCCTGAAGATGCCTGGTACACGGATGGGTGCAGCAAGGGCAACCCAAGTAAGTGGAGAGCAGTAGCGTACCATCCTGCGACAGACACAATCTGGTTCGAAGAGGGGGATGGTCAAAGCAGCCAGTGGGCAGAGCTGCGGGCGGTGTGGATGGTTATATCCAAAGAACCTGGTGATGGTATCCTGAATATTTTCACAGATAGTTGGGCTGTGTATCGGGGGCTCACTCTTTGAATCGCACAGTGGGCCACCATTGGACTATCCACTCCCAACCGATCTGGGGCAAAGATATGTGGTTAGACATATGGAATGCAGTTAAACACAGAACTGTACGTGTCTACCATGTTTCTGGTCATCAACCCCTACAGTCACCAGGAAATGATGAAGCTGACACACTGGCCCGAGATAGATGGGTTGAGAACTTGCCGTCTGAGAATATCGCTCAGTGGCTACATCAAAAGCTGCTGCATGCTGGGCAGAAGACCATGTGGGCAGCCGCTAAAGCGTGGGGACTGCCTGTACAACTATCGGACATCGCTCAAGCATGCCGAGACTGTGACGCCTGCTCTAAGATAAGACCGAGGTCGTTTCCTGAAACTACACCCATCTTGCTAGAGAACACAATCCTCTACAGAGGTGGCAGGTTGATTATATTGGGCCCCTCCCTCGGTCTGAGGGGGCGAGATATGCCCTAACCTGTGTCGACACCGTGAGTGGGCTAATGCAGGCCTATCCAGTACCAAAAGCCAACCAGGCATATACTATAAAGGCACTCACAAGGCTGATGGCTGCCTACGGGACACTGCAAGTCGTGGAGAGCGACCAAGGAAGTCATTTCACGGGTGCAGTGATACAACGCTGGGCTGAAGAAAATAATATTGAGTGGCGATTCGACTCTCAGTCCCTGCAGGGGTGGACAAATAGACTCCACGAGACCCTGCGGGACCTGAATGAAAGACATAGAGATGGCAGACCCAGTGCCTTGAAAATGTTACAGACAACATGGGCCTCCCAACTTAGAATCCAAATTACGGGCACCGATAATGAGGTGAGACCTCAGATTGGCCGTGAAAACAATCTTCTGCTCCCTGCCCCAGAGGACCTAAAACTAGGTACCAATAAAATAAAATGGCCCTGGAAGGTGCAGGTAGGACCACGATAGTGAGGCCTACTTGCACCTTGGGGGAGATTATTGGAGGTGGGGGGTTCGGTAGCCCCTCCGGTAATAGGTACATGGCCTACTGAAATAATGGTTAACACTCCAGTCTTCATTGCTAAGGGGACCCCTATCATGTCTCTGTGGCAGATCTGGACACCCCCTTTGGTGCCTGATATAGTCGTACAGCCATAGACATCAGGTCAAAGGGTTTGGTACAAGTGGCCAATGCATGCCCCGGTACAAGCTGAAGTGTTAACCCAAGACAGGAATACAGCTTGTATCTTACCCTGGAGGGTGGACCTTCCCCTCTTGGTACCCTTGAAACACGTATATTACTCCCCGTGAGTCTATGAGTCGCCAGAAGGAACTAAACAATGCTGCAGTGTTACAGAGTTGCCATAAGACCATGTGCGGCATCTCCTGATGGTCTAACCAGGACTGATGAAGCATAAGATGCACCTGCACTGTGTGATTGCATGCTTCCAGTAGATACCACCGAGCACTGGCCCAAAGAAGAGCTCGACTGATATGCCAATCACTCATCTCGGATTATATGCGTCGCGACGGGCAATTATGTAAGCGTTGCGATGTATTGGGTCTCTGTATCAAGGGGGCTCACCTCATGGTTGCGTGATCAATGGTTCATGCTGTGAAGGGGTGGAGTGTATGGGAACTTCTGAATCACGGCCTGAACCACTGATTGGTCACCTGAGATGAGCACTGAGTCAGCCATGGGGGCACAGGTGAAGGTGATATACCTGTGTGAGTGGAAGGGGTGGATCCTGGCTAAACCTCTCCCAAGCCCCATTTAAGGGCTGACCACCACTTGGGAAGGATATCTTCTGTTTGTTGTAGGGACTAGAAATGCCTGAACCTTGTCTACGATGGCATTAGGTAGCACTTTGGACTTTCCTGACCAGACTACCCCTAGAAATTTTACGGACAGTCCTGGACCTTGCTCTTTTTGAGGATTGATAGCCCCTCCTCTTTCACTTAGGAAGGCAGTTAATGAATCTGCTGCCTCCCCTACTGCTTCCAGTGAGTCGGATGTTAACAGGAGGTCATCAATATAGTGGTATAGGTTCACATTGTTCGTTTTTCTCCAATCAGCCAGGTCACGTGCCACCAAATTATGACAGTATGTTGGTGAGTGCACGTACCCCTGTGGCAAGACCTGAAAGGTCCACTGCCTGCCTCCCCACGTAAATGCAAATTGATCTTGTGATTCTTTAGCAATAGGTATGCTAAAAAATGCATTTGCTAAAGCCGGGACACAATGGTAGGTTTTAATTTCCCTACTAAGAGTGTCCATTAAGGTGGCAATATTGGGTACGGCCGCATGGATGGGCGGCGTGACCTTATTCAGTTCCCTATAATCCACCGTCATTCTCCATGTTCCATACTACTTCAGTACTGGCCATATGGGGGTATTATTTGGGCTGTGTGCAGGTCTTATAATACCTACTTTCTCTAATTCCTGCACAGTCTTTGGTATTTCTTCTTGCCCCCCTCCCCCTGGGAGTCTGTACTGTCTTACATTAGTAATTGTTTCAGCAAACAAATGGGCTCATGTTTCTCATGGCCCCTCAATATTGTCCGTATTGCCCGGATACTAATGTACCTCTGCCGCAGTCTGAACTCTCCCACAGTGTTCTGGAGAGCCAGACGCCATAGAATGTCTATACCCAAGATATATTCTGGAATTGGGGCAATAGACATCTTATACTCCCTGGGCGGGAGACGTCCAACCCCCAATTTTAACCACGTCTGGGTGACTGGAATAGTCTGTCCCCCAAACCCACCAACCATCACTAATACCCTTAAATTTTGTTGGGTCTCCATATATAATTGACGTTTCTGAGCCGGTATCTGTGGGAATACAAAAAGTATATTTAGAGCTGCAGCTGTGCAACAGGATAAACAACATGAGAAAGGAAGGCTGAGAACCAAGGACACTTCCAGAAGAAGAGGAAAACAAGTTCAAGTAAGCTGCTAATTGGAGGAAGAGTGCATGACTTGGGAAAATTCACAGCCCTGATTGGATCATCGCCTGTATGCACCGTTAAGGACTGTTTTGCGAAGTTACATTGTTGATATGTAAAGGCGGGTGGGAAAGTTACAAGAGAGAAATTGTGAAAGTATATAAAGGATGTTAAAATCTGTAATAAATGATTTGGATCGTTCACATCTGAGTCCGTGCTTGAGACACTGCAGGTATCCACTAGAACCATCACCTTCTGTATATTTGTCTTAGACCAGAATATTGTCAGTTCTACATAGGGCCTTCGGTCACACCCGGAGGCCCTATGGGGACCAGAGTTTTTTGTTAATCCATGAACTTTGCCAGATCCAAATCTTTTGCCACAGGTTGCTCAGGCACTGTAGCCTGCGACACCTGCAGATGTTTTTTACTTCTGTTTGGTATTATGTAATCTGCCAGATTCCAGGTTGTTGTCTGTGTTTCTTGTATAATTCATACTCCCGATTTTCTGGGAGCACTCTGAAATTTCTGATCATTCCTAAGCTGTTACCACAGCTGTAACAAAACATGGTCGGGTTTCCCATCAATTTTGGTAAACGCAACCCCAGCCTGTATGAGGTCTATAAACATAGTCCCCGTACTGGGCCTGATCAGGGTAACCATTGAGCAGGCTTTTTAATTTTAATAGGGAAGGCCTCAGTTTCTTCCACTACACGAAAATTGCGCCTGGTTCTTATGAGCTCTGTCTCCCCTAAGTCTGCCACTAAATGGGCTGCCTGCTGTACGATGGCCTCTGATGCCACCAACGGATTTAATATGGAAACTAGCATCCCGTATAGGTGGGAGGGGGACTGCTGCAGTCTTAGATCTCTCATGCCCTCTGTAAATTTCTCTGTATCGGGGCTTTCAAAAGCGTCTGCGTACATAGCCTCCCTCATACTTAGTTCTTGGATGTATGCCTGAAGATACATACACTCCATAGAGGACCACAAACCAGTATTGAGAGGAATATCGGTTTTGTTAGGCCACGTTAGGCAGCATGCTGCCATTAACCAATCTATAATAGAATGGTTTTCATCATTGTAGTGGACGGCTGCATATAACCTTTGTCTCAAGGCCGAGGTTATTTTTATGGACGCTAATTTTGACATTTCTGTCCCATTCACTAAAACACTTTCACCTCCTGCATCCCATAGCCTTAGGAGCCATGATGGTATGCTTTCCCTTGGTTTTTGGTGGAACCGCTCTACTAGGTTCATCAACTCATTTAGCTGTATATGGACAAGCTGTCACATGGAGGTAGGTTTCAGCAGGGGGCCATTAGTCAGGAGGCACCCCTGCTGGTCTATCTTGTACCTTCTTTATTTTTTGAGTTATAATAGTCCGAATCTCGAATGGGTCCATCATAGATGGAGTTTCAAGATCTGCCTTAGAGTTCTTTTTTCCTGACATATCTAAGTCTGCCTCCTCTGATTTTTGGACATCCTCTACCGCTATACTCCGTATTTGTCTTGTGGGGACATTAAGGCCAGGTTTTTTGGTTGTTAATGTACCCAGCTGTTGCTCAAGTTTCTCAATACGCTCTCTTAATAATTGGTTTTCAGTTACCATGTTAATAGTTGCAGCATCTAATTTAAGTATGGCCATTACTGCAGGCCAGACTACTGCAGAGGCGGCTAGCCGCCACTCCTAGGTAACGAGTATGTCCTTATCTAATCCTAGAAAGTAGTCAGTCAAATAAGATGGGGAGGGAGAGGCAGTATCTGGAACCCGCATGGGTCCCCATTTCTCAATAATGGATGCCAACCCATAGTAGGGCGACCCCATGAACCCTGGAATTAGACCAGAGATTGCCTGTTCTATGGGGGTAACGTTCTCCCCCCTGGCCCATTTAAGCATATTCCAAATGAAGGACATGTTTGGTAAGTATGAATTATTATCACTAGGATTGGCTGGCTCGCCAAGTTTGGGGTAAATAACTTCCAAGGATGGTACTTCACAAAGAGATAGTATAGATGATAGTATATTTTGAGTAGTTCTATATAGATAGGATATAAATAATACAAAATAAAAGAGAGCTCACCTTCAGGATAACAAGGCTCACAGGGGACTCCACCTGGTGGTCAGCCCTTAAATGGGGTTTAGGAGAGGTGGAGCCAAACTCCACCCCTTCCAATGACAAAGGTATATCACCTTCACTTGTGGGCCCATGGCTGGCTTGGTGCTCATCTCAGGCTACCAATCAGTGGTTCAGGTAGTGATTGAGCAGTTCCCATACCCTCCACATTTTATCTGTGCCTTTTAAATTTATTCCACTCCTTTTCATTACATTTTGCTCTTTCCACTCCTCTCTGCTCCATTCCATTACATTTACCTCCTCACCATTTCATTACCCTTTAAATTTTACTCCACTACATTTCATTACTTTTCACTCTACTGCACTCACTCCACCCCAGCCTACTCCACTCGATTACATTTACCTACACACTATTTCATTACCTTTTCAATTTTACTCCTCTCAATTTTGTTATATTTCACTCCATTCA
The DNA here is from genome assembly GCF_038088225.1 of Cyrtonyx montezumae. Classification (NCBI taxonomy): domain Eukaryota; kingdom Metazoa; phylum Chordata; class Aves; order Galliformes; family Odontophoridae; genus Cyrtonyx; species Cyrtonyx montezumae. The sequence goes on along the minus strand of NW_027072097.1, from coordinate 60,028 downwards.
GTGCATTTCACTCCTCTCCACTTCACTCCTTTCTGATATCTTATTTAGTAAATTAGCTTTCCTCCTCAGATCATTGCGGCTGTTTTGTTCTTAGGTCCACTCCTCTCCATTACATTATGTTTCTCTCCTCTCTTCTCCACTTCATTACGTTTTACACCACACTTCTAGCACAATTACATTTCACTCCACTCCCCTCCTTTCTAATAAATTTCACTCCACAAATTTCCATTCCATTTCGCTCCACTTCATTCCATGTCAAATTTGACTCCACTCTTCACCTTTCCATTTCATTTCACTCCATTTTTCTCTGCTCCACTTCTCTCCATTCCATTAAATTTCTTTCCACTAAATTCAATTTCATTTCAACACACTCTTCACCATTCTATTAAATATCATTTCATTTTTCTGTACACCACTCCTCTCCATTCCATTAAATTTCCTTCTTCTCTTCTCCACTACGTTCTATTTCTGTCCACTCTTCTCCATACCATAACATTTCTCTACATTCTTCTCCATTCCATTACTTTTCACTCTACTCCACTCAATTGCTTTACATTTCACGCCACTCCTCACCATTCCATTACATTTTATTCCATTTTTTTTTACGCCACTCAACTCCATTCCATTACATTTAACTCCACTACATTTAATTACATTTCTTTCCAATCGTAATCATTCCATTACATTTCACTCTATTTTTCTCTCCTCCACTTCTCTCCATTCCATTACATTTCACTCCACTACATTCCATTATATTTCTCTCCACTCTTCACCATTTCACTAAATTTCACTCAATTTTTCTCTACTGCACTCTTCTCCACTCCATTTCATTTCTTTCCACTCATCTCCCCGCAATTCTATATCTCTCCACTTTACTCCACACCATTACTTTTCTCTACTTTTCTGTCCGTTCCATTACATTCGAATTGGCCTATAGCTGTCATTGATTTCAAAGACTGTTTTTTTACCATTTCGCTTAATCCAAAAGACACACCAAGATTTGCTTTCTCAGTGCCCTCCATCAACCAATAAAGCCCTGCTCAGCGGTATCACTGGACTGTGTTACCACAAGGAATGCTTAATAGTCCAACGATATGTCAACTGACTGTAGCAAATGCATTACAACCAGTACGAAAAGCTAGACCCCACGTCCTTATTTATCATTACATGGATGATATATTAATTGCAGCAGAACGAGAATAGAGTCTAAAGGACACTGTAATGCTCGTAAGGCTGGCAGTTCAATCTGTTGGTTTACAAATAGCAGAAGAAAAGGTGCAACTTAGTTCTCTATGGAAATATTTAGGATGGAAAATTCCATCTCACACCATTCAGCCACAAATCCTCAAAATAATACCTCATGTACAGACATTGAATGATCTGCAAAAATTGTTAGGAACCATCAACTGGTTACTACCGCTTTTGGTATTACTACTATTTAGTTGCACCCTCTGTTCAAGCTACTCAAAGGAGACCCGAATTTAACCTCTAAAAGACAGTTAACGCCACAAGCGTTACAATGCTTAGACTGTAATAACATCACTGCAACATCGATATTGCCATCGTGTTTGTTTATCACTACCAGTATCTCTAGTAATAATATCAAATACCTATCAGCCATATAGCTTGTTATGTCAGTGGGATACCTCAAGAAAAGATCCTCTCATTATCCTGGAATGGATATTCTTACCACATACCTTTTCAAAAACCATTGCATCACGAGTAACGTTTGCAATGCTAATACAGGGAGGTCATCATCGTTTACGACTTTTACAAGCCCTTGAACCTGATTGCATCTACATAGCTGCTACTAAAAAAGATTTAGATTGGTTGCTTGCACAGTCACTCACTTTACAAACTGCTATGGCAGGCTATACAGAACAGATCTCCACCCATCCCCCCAAACATCAGTTACTGCATAATTTGAGTGATCTGTCCCTTTCTCCTAATATTTTACTTTCACGTGTTCCAATACCTAATGCTGTTACTGCATTTACAGATGGCTCTAGCAAGACACATAGACGCCCTGCTGGCACTGCCTATCGCGTCCACCGCTGGCATGTTCCTTTTCTCTCTTCTTTCTGGTGGTTTGCCATTTCTAAAAGGTCAATAGCTAATAATGCGTTTGCTTAGGGAGTTTCTGCTTCTTGTTTACACTTATCTAAAATGGATGTCTGCATGTGTGTAAGTGTGTGTATGTTGGCTAAAACCCTAACCCTCTGTGTTGCTCTGTGTCACGGTGTTATCCGTGACAGTGACTCAAGGGAAACCGAGAAGGGAGAGAGGAGAGAAAAAGAAACTGCGTCAGTGGCCACGCAGCCGTCCGAGCAGAGCCGCGCTCTGGGGGGAGAGGCGAAAACAGTGGGAATTGATGAGTCTTCAAAAAAAAAAGCACGATCTGAGAAGGAACGGTAAATTTACTAAATCTAATAAAATTGAATAATTGAGAGAGAGATAAAATTTCCAAACCAAAAGCTGTGAGCTTACGTTAAGGAGAAAACTGCAGGGGAAGCACACGTGCTGAACCTCCACGGCAGCCCAGAAGAGCGCGCCCAGGCAGAGCACCGCCTGGCATCCTGTGCGGAGCTCCGCTCCTCTGCTGCTCCCAGCAGCATTAACTCCTTAACTGCTGCATGATGATCTGATGTGGAATACCGGCATCAAAACCACAAAACCACAACATAAAACCCCTTATTCCACATCATCACATCATGCTAAACACACATCTATACATAACCAAACAGTAATAACATAAGTTACATAGAAACATATATATATATACATTCATATACATGTAAGTACAGACTGCATTCCCCCAATATCAAATTCCCTTTTGGGACACAACGGACTTCCCCATTTTTATCCATTACCCACCAGGTGCACTCAGGTCCCTGTGCAAAAACGGTTCCACGGAGGGGTTTGCCCTTTCCAGAGGCTGGAAGGACCCACACCGCTTTTCCCAACATGCTCCTCACATGTACCACAGGGACCTTATCTCCCTCTATGGTCTGTAGGGAGCTGGACTGTGTAGGACCCTCTCGGTTGACTGATCCCCTAGTGTTGACCAACCAGGTGGCTTCTGCCAGATGCTTCTCCCAGTGCTTGAATGTCCCACCACCCATTGCTCTCAACGTGGTTTTTAACAACCCGTTGTAGCGTTCGATCTTACTAGCAGCTGGTGCATGGTAGGGGATATGGTAGATCCATTCAATGCCATTTTCTTTGGCCCAGATATCCACAGGAGAATTTTTGAAATGAGTCCCATTATCGGACTCAATTCTCTCTGGAGTGCCATGTCGCCATAGCACTTGTTTCTCAAGCCCTAAGATGGTGTTTCGGGTGGTAACATGGGTTACTGCTTATGTCTCAAGCCACCCAGTGGTCGCCTCCACCATGGTGAGCACATAACGATTACCATCCCGAGTTCGTGGCAAGGTGATATAATCAACCTGCCACGCCTCCCCATATTTATACTTTTCCCATCGCCCTTCCCGCCAGAGGGGTTTCATCCTCTTGGCCTGTTTAATTATGGCACATGTGTCACAGTCATGGATAACCTGTGCAACGGCATCCATAGTTAAGTCCACCCCTCGGTCTCTAGCTCACTTATAGGTCGCATCCCTTCCTTGATGGCCTGAGACTCATGGGCCCACCTTTACACCCAACCTGTTTGTTCGGGCAGGAATGTCTTTCCACAGTTCAGCAGCCCAAATAGGTTTACACTTCCGTTGCCGGTGTCCTGTTCCCACTGCAGCAACCACCCCCATAAAGCATTTGCCACCATCCAAGAATCAGTATAAAGATATAGCATGGGCCACCTCTCCCGTTCAGCCACATCTAAGGCCAGCTGGACAGCCTTTACCTCCGCAAATTGGCTTGACTCTCTTTCACCTTCGGTGGCCTCTGCAACTCGTCGTGTGGGGCTCCACACAGCAGCCTTCCATCTACGATGCTTCCCAACAATATGACACGATCCATCAGTGAAGAGGGCATACGTCTTTTCATTCTCTGGTAGTTCATTATATTGTGGGGCCTCTTTGGTTCGTGGTGTCTCCTCTGATGGTGATGTTCCAAATTTCTTGCCGTCAGGCCAGTCCATGATCACCTCCAGGATTCCTGGACGGTTGAGATTCCCCATCCGAGCTCTCTGTGTAATCAGTGCAATACACTTACTCCAAGTGGCATCAGTAGCATGATGGGTAGAGGGTTAGGGTTAACCTTTCCTTTCCTTTGAACATCCAGTTGAACCTTTCCTTTGAACATCCAGTTCATCACTGGCAAACGAGGTGCCACTACCGATTCACTACCGATTACTTCGGAAGCAGCTCGAACCCCCTCGTACTCGGCTAAGATCTCCTTCTCAATTGGAGTGTAGCACTCCTCTGAACCCCTGTACCCTCTGCTCCAAAATCCAAGGGGTCGGCCTCGGTTCTCCCCAGAGGCTCTATGCCACAGACTCCAAGTGGGACCTTTCTCTCCAGCAGCAGTGTAGAGGATGTTCTTTACATCCGCACTGGCCCCTTCCGGACTGTCCCGTCCGCACGGGCCCCAGGGCCACAGCACGGGCTATCTCCTACTTCATTTGCTCAAAGGCCTGCTGCTGTTCAGGACCCCATGCAAAATTATTCTTTTTTTGAGTCACTTGATAGAAGGGGCTTACTATGAAGCTGTAGTTTGGGATGTGCATACTCCAAAAACCTACTACACCCAGAAAAGACTGTGTCTCTTTCTTGCTAGTGGGTGGTGACATACTGGTGATTTTGTCAATCACATCTCCTGGAATGTGACGACGTCCATCTTGCCATTTTACTCCTAGGAACTGAATTTCTTCGGCAGGTCCCTTCACTTTGTTCCGTTTAATAGCAAAACCAGCACCCAGAAGAATTTGGATTATTCGCTCTCCTTTTTTAAAAACTTCCTCTGCTGTATCACCCCACACAACCATGTCATCAATGTACTGGAGGATATGAATACAGTATGATTGAAAAACAGTTACTGGCTACCTATTCCGCATTACAAGCGGTAGAGCCAATAAACCAAACGAACGAAGTTATAGTCAAGACTACATTGCCAATCCAGGGGTGGGTAAGAGATCTGACCCACCTTCCTAAGACAGGAGTGGCCCAGGCACAGACAGTGGCACGATGGGTCGCCTGTATGGGTATGCTCTATATGGGTAGCCAGAGGAGTAGTCTGTCTTCCTCACCGTTGAAAGAAGAGCTTCAGAAGATTCTTGGCCCAGTAACGTATCATAGTGATGCACCGAAACAAACTTTGGTTGCTCCACCACGGAAGAGTCCTGTCCAGGAAGGAAAATATCCTATCCCTGAAGATGCCTGGTACACGGATGGGTGCAGCAAGGGCAACCCAAGTAAGTGGAGAGCAGTAGCGTACCATCCTGCGACAGACACAATCTGGTTCGAAGAGGGGGATGGTCAAAGCAGCCAGTGGGCAGAGCTGCGGGCGGTGTGGATGGTTATATCCAAAGAACCTGGTGATGGTATCCTGAATATTTTCACAGATAGTTGGGCTGTGTATCGGGGGCTCACTCTTTGAATCGCACAGTGGGCCACCATTGGACTATCCACTCCCAACCGATCTGGGGCAAAGATATGTGGTTAGACATATGGAATGCAGTTAAACACAGAACTGTACGTGTCTACCATGTTTCTGGTCATCAACCCCTACAGTCACCAGGAAATGATGAAGCTGACACACTGGCCCGAGATAGATGGGTTGAGAACTTGCCGTCTGAGAATATCGCTCAGTGGCTACATCAAAAGCTGCTGCATGCTGGGCAGAAGACCATGTGGGCAGCCGCTAAAGCGTGGGGACTGCCTGTACAGCTATCGGACATCGCTCAAGCATGCCGAGACTGTGACGCCTGCTCTAAGATAAGACCGAGGTCGTTTCCTGAAACTACACCCATCTTGCTAGAGAACACAATCCTCTACAGAGGTGGCAGGTTGATTATATTGGGCCCCTCCCTCGGTCTGAGGGGGCGAGATATGCCCTAACCTGTGTCGACACCGTGAGTGGGCTAATGCAGGCCTATCCAGTACCAAAAGCCAACCAGGCATATACTATAAAGGCACTCACAAGGCTGATGGCTGCCTACGGGACACTGCAAGTCGTGGAGAGCGACCAAGGAAGTCATTTCACGGGTGCAGTGATACAACGCTGGGCTGAAGAAAATAATATTGAGTGGCGATTCGACTCTCAGTCCCTGCAGGGGTGGACAAATAGACTCCACGAGACCCTGCGGGACCTGAATGAAAGACATAGAGATGGCAGACCCAGTGCCTTGAAAATGTTACAGACAACATGGGCCTCCCAACTTAGAATCCAAATTACGGGCACCGATAATGAGGTGAGACCTCAGATTGGCCGTGAAAACAATCTTCTGCTCCCTGCCCCAGAGGACCTAAAACTAGGTACCAATAAAATAAAATGGCCCTGGAAGGTGCAGGTAGGACCACGATAGTGAGGCCTACTTGCACCTTGGGGGAGATTATTGGAGGTGGGGGGTTCGGTAGCCCCTCCGGTAATAGGTACATGGCCTACTGAAATAATGGTTAACACTCCAGTCTTCATTGCTAAGGGGACCCCTATCATGTCTCTGTGGCAGATCTGGACACCCCCTTTGGTGCCTGATATAGTCGTACAGCCATAGACATCAGGTCAAAGGGTTTGGTACAAGTGGCCAATGCATGCCCCGGTACAAGCTGAAGTGTTAACCCAAGACAGGAATACAGCTTGTATCTTACCCTGGAGGGTGGACCTTCCCCTCTTGGTACCCTTGAAACACGTATATTACTCCCCGTGAGTCTATGAGTCGCCAGAAGGAACTAAACAATGCTGCAGTGTTACAGAGTTGCCATAAGACCATGTGCGGCATCTCCTGATGGTCTAACCAGGACTGATGAAGCATAAGATGCACCTGCACTGTGTGATTGCATGCTTCCAGTAGATACCACCGAGCACTGGCCCAAAGAAGAGCTCGACTGATATGCCAATCACTCATCTCGGATTATATGCGTCGCGACGGGCAATTATGTAAGCGTTGCGATGTATTGGGTCTCTGTATCAAGGGGGCTCACCTCATGGTTGCGTGATCAATGGTTCATGCTGTGAAGGGGTGGAGTGTATGGGAACTTCTGAATCACGGCCTGAACCACTGATTGGTCACCTGAGATGAGCACTGAGTCAGCCATGGGGGCACAGGTGAAGGTGATATACCTGTGTGAGTGGAAGGGGTGGATCCTGGCTAAACCTCTCCCAAGCCCCATTTAAGGGCTGACCACCACTTGGGAAGGATATCTTCTGTTTGTTGTAGGGACTAGAAATGCCTGAACCTTGTCTACGATGGCATTAGGTAGCACTTTGGACTTTCCTGACCAGACTACCCCTAGAAATTTTACGGACAGTCCTGGACCTTGCTCTTTTTGAGGATTGATAGCCCCTCCTCTTTCACTTAGGAAGGCAGTTAATGAATCTGCTGCCTCCCCTACTGCTTCCAGTGAGTCGGATGTTAACAGGAGGTCATCAATATAGTGGTATAGGTTCACATTGTTCGTTTTTCTCCAATCAGCCAGGTCACGTGCCACCAAATTATGACAGTATGTTGGTGAGTGCACGTACCCCTGTGGCAAGACCTGAAAGGTCCACTGCCTGCCTCCCCACGTAAATGCAAATTGATCTTGTGATTCTTTAGCAATAGGTATGCTAAAAAATGCATTTGCTAAAGCCGGGACACAATGGTAGGTTTTAATTTCCCTACTAAGAGTGTCCATTAAGGTGGCAATATTGGGTACGGCCGCATGGATGGGCGGCGTGACCTTATTCAGTTCCCTATAATCCACCGTCATTCTCCATGTTCCATACTACTTCAGTACTGGCCATATGGGGGTATTATTTGGGCTGTGTGCAGGTCTTATAATACCTACTTTCTCTAATTCCTGCACAGTCTTTGGTATTTCTTCTTGCCCCCCTCCCCCTGGGAGTCTGTACTGTCTTACATTAGTAATTGTTTCAGCAAACAAATGGGCTCATGTTTCTCATGGCCCCTCAATATTGTCCGTATTGCCCGGATACTAATGTACCTCTGCCGCAGTCTGAACTCTCCCACAGTGTTCTGGAGAGCCAGACGCCATAGAATGTCTATACCCAAGATATATTCTGGAATTGGGGCAATAGACATCTTATACTCCCTGGGCGGGAGACGTCCAACCCCCAATTTTAACCACGTCTGGGTGACTGGAATAGTCTGTCCCCCAAACCCACCAACCATCACTAATACCCTTAAATTTTGTTGGGTCTCCATATATAATTGACGTTTCTGAGCCGGTATCTGTGGGAATACAAAAAGTATATTTAGAGCTGCAGCTGTGCAACAGGATAAACAACATGAGAAAGGAAGGCTGAGAACCAAGGACACTTCCAGAAGAAGAGGAAAACAAGTTCAAGTAAGCTGCTAATTGGAGGAAGAGTGCATGACTTGGGAAAATTCACAGCCCTGATTGGATCATCGCCTGTATGCACCGTTAAGGACTGTTTTGCGAAGTTACATTGTTGATATGTAAAGGCGGGTGGGAAAGTTACAAGAGAGAAATTGTGAAAGTATATAAAGGATGTTAAAATCTGTAATAAATGATTTGGATCGTTCACATCTGAGTCCGTGCTTGAGACACTGCAGGTATCCACTAGAACCATCACCTTCTGTATATTTGTCTTAGACCAGAATATTGTCAGTTCTACATAGGGCCTTCGGTCACACCCGGAGGCCCTATGGGGACCAGAGTTTTTTGTTAATCCATGAACTTTGCCAGATCCAAATCTTTTGCCACAGGTTGCTCAGGCACTGTAGCCTGCGACACCTGCAGATGTTTTTTACTTCTGTTTGGTATTATGTAATCTGCCAGATTCCAGGTTGTTGTCTGTGTTTCTTGTATAATTCATACTCCCGATTTTCTGGGAGCACTCTGAAATTTCTGATCATTCCTAAGCTGTTACCACAGCTGTAACAAAACATGGTCGGGTTTCCCATCAATTTTGGTAAACGCAACCCCAGCCTGTATGAGGTCTATAAACATAGTCCCCGTACTGGGCCTGATCAGGGTAACCATTGAGCAGGCTTTTTAATTTTAATAGGGAAGGCCTCAGTTTCTTCCACTACACGAAAATTGCGCCTGGTTCTTATGAGCTCTGTCTCCCCTAAGTCTGCCACTAAATGGGCTGCCTGCTGTACGATGGCCTCTGATGCCACCAACGGATTTAATATGGAAACTAGCATCCCGTATAGGTGGGAGGGGGACTGCTGCAGTCTTAGATCTCTCATGCCCTCTGTAAATTTCTCTGTATCGGGGCTTTCAAAAGCGTCTGCGTACATAGCCTCCCTCATACTTAGTTCTTGGATGTATGCCTGAAGATACATACACTCCATAGAGGACCACAAACCAGTATTGAGAGGAATATCGGTTTTGTTAGGCCACGTTAGGCAGCATGCTGCCATTAACCAATCTATAATAGAATGGTTTTCATCATTGTAGTGGACGGCTGCATATAACCTTTGTCTCAAGGCCGAGGTTATTTTTATGGACGCTAATTTTGACATTTCTGTCCCATTCACTAAAACACTTTCACCTCCTGCATCCCATAGCCTTAGGAGCCATGATGGTATGCTTTCCCTTGGTTTTTGGTGGAACCGCTCTACTAGGTTCATCAACTCATTTAGCTGTATATGGACAAGCTGTCACATGGAGGTAGGTTTCAGCAGGGGGCCATTAGTCAGGAGGCACCCCTGCTGGTCTATCTTGTACCTTCTTTATTTTTTGAGTTATAATAGTCCGAATCTCGAATGGGTCCATCATAGATGGAGTTTCAAGATCTGCCTTAGAGTTCTTTTTTCCTGACATATCTAAGTCTGCCTCCTCTGATTTTTGGACATCCTCTACCGCTATACTCCGTATTTGTCTTGTGGGGACATTAAGGCCAGGTTTTTTGGTTGTTAATGTACCCAGCTGTTGCTCAAGTTTCTCAATACGCTCTCTTAATAATTGGTTTTCAGTTACCATGTTAATAGTTGCAGCATCTAATTTAAGTATGGCCATTACTGCAGGCCAGACTACTGCAGAGGCGGCTAGCCGCCACTCCTAGGTAACGAGTATGTCCTTATCTAATCCTAGAAAGTAGTCAGTCAAATAAGATGGGGAGGGAGAGGCAGTATCTGGAACCCGCATGGGTCCCCATTTCTCAATAATGGATGCCAACCCATAGTAGGGCGACCCCATGAACCCTGGAATTAGACCAGAGATTGCCTGTTCTATGGGGGTAACGTTCTCCCCCCTGGCCCATTTAAGCATATTCCAAATGAAGGACATGTTTGGTAAGTATGAATTATTATCACTAGGATTGGCTGGCTCGCCAAGTTTGGGGTAAATAACTTCCAAGGATGGTACTTCACAAAGAGATAGTATAGATGATAGTATATTTTGAGTAGTTCTATATAGATAGGATATAAATAATACAAAATAAAAGAGAGCTCACCTTCAGGATAACAAGGCTCACAGGGGACTCCACCTGGTGGTCAGCCCTTAAATGGGGTTTAGGAGAGGTGGAGCCAAACTCCACCCCTTCCAATGACAAAGGTATATCACCTTCACTTGTGGGCCCATGGCTGGCTTGGTGCTCATCTCAGGCTACCAATCAGTGGTTCAGGTAGTGATTGAGCAGTTCCCATACCCTCCACATTTTATCTGTGCCTTTTAAATTTATTCCACTCCTTTTCATTACATTTTGCTCTTTCCACTCCTCTCTGCTCCATTCCATTACATTTACCTCCTCACCATTTCATTACCCTTTAAATTTTACTCCACTACATTTCATTACTTTTCACTCTACTGCACTCACTCCACCCCAGCCTACTCCACTCGATTACATTTACCTACACACTATTTCATTACCTTTTCAATTTTACTCCTCTCAATTTTGTTATATTTCACTCCATTCAGTGCATTTCACTCCTCTCCACTTCACTCCTTTCTGATATCTTATTTAGTAAATTAGCTTTCCTCCTCAGATCATTGCGGCTGTTTTGTTCTTAGGTCCACTCCTCTCCATTACATTATGTTTCTCTCCTCTCTTCTCCACTTCATTACGTTTTACACCACACTTCTAGCACAATTACATTTCACTCCACTCCCCTCCTTTCTAATAAATTTCACTCCACAAATTTCCATTCCATTTCGCTCCACTTCATTCCATGTCAAATTTGACTCCACTCTTCACCTTTCCATTTCATTTCACTCCATTTTTCTCTGCTCCACTTCTCTCCATTCCATTAAATTTCTTTCCACTAAATTCAATTTCATTTCAACACACTCTTCACCATTCTATTAAATATCATTTCATTTTTCTGTACACCACTCCTCTCCATTCCATTAAATTTCCTTCTTCTCTTCTCCACTACGTTCTATTTCTGTCCACTCTTCTCCATACCATAACATTTCTCTACATTCTTCTCCATTCCATTACTTTTCACTCTACTCCACTCAATTGCTTTACATTTCACGCCACTCCTCACCATTCCATTACATTTTATTCCATTTTTTTTTACGCCACTCAACTCCATTCCATTACATTTAACTCCACTACATTTAATTACATTTCTTTCCAATCGTAATCATTCCATTACATTTCACTCTATTTTTCTCTCCTCCACTTCTCTCCATTCCATTACATTTCACTCCACTACATTCCATTATATTTCTCTCCACTCTTCACCATTTCACTAAATTTCACTCAATTTTTCTCTACTGCACTCTTCTCCACACCATTTCATTTCTTGCAACTCATCTCCCCGCAATTCTATATCTCTCCACTTTACTCCACACCATTACTTTTCTCTACTTTTCTGTCCGTTCCATTACATTCGAATTGGCCTATAGCTGTCATTGATTTCAAAGACTGTTTTTTTACCATTTCGCTTAATCCAAAAGACACACCAAGATTTGCTTTCTCAGTGCCCTCCATCAACCAATAAAGCCCTGCTCAGCGGTATCACTGGACTGTGTTACCACAAGGAATGCTTAATAGTCCAACGATATGTCAACTGACTGTAGCAAATGCATTACAACCAGTACGAAAAGCTAGACCCCACGTCCTTATTTATCATTACATGGATGATATATTAATTGCAGCAGAACGAGAATAGAGTCTAAAGGACACTGTAATGCTCGTAAGGCTGGCAGTTCAATCTGTTGGTTTACAAATAGCAGAAGAAAAGGTGCAACTTAGTTCTCTATGGAAATATTTAGGATGGAAAATTCCATCTCACACCATTCAGCCACAAATCCTCAAAATAATACCTCATGTACAGACATTGAATGATCTGCAAAAATTGTTAGGAACCATCAACTGGTTACTACCGCTTTTGGTATTACTACTATTTAGTTGCACCCTCTGTTCAAGCTACTCAAAGGAGACCCGAATTTAACCTCTAAAAGACAGTTAACGCCACAAGCGTTACAATGCTTAGACTGTAATAACATCACTGCAACATCGATATTGCCATCGTGTTTGTTTATCACTACCAGTATCTCTAGTAATAATATCAAATACCTATCAGCCATATAGCTTGTTATGTCAGTGGGATACCTCAAGAAAAGATCCTCTCATTATCCTGGAATGGATATTCTTACCACATACCTTTTCAAAAACCATTGCATCACGAGTAACGTTTGCAATGCTAATACAGGGAGGTCATCATCGTTTACGACTTTTACAAGCCCTTGAACCTGATTGCATCTACATAGCTGCTACTAAAAAAGATTTAGATTGGTTGCTTGCACAGTCACTCACTTTACAAACTGCTATGGCAGGCTATACAGAACAGATCTCCACCCATCCCCCCAAACATCAGTTACTGCATAATTTGAGTGATCTGTCCCTTTCTCCTAATATTTTACTTTCACGTGTTCCAATACCTAATGCTGTTACTGCATTTACAGATGGCTCTAGCAAGACACATAGACGCCCTGCTGGCACTGCCTATCGCGTCCACCGCTGGCATGTTCCTTTTCTCTCTTCTTTCTGGTGGTTTGCCATTTCTAAAAGGTCAATAGCTAATAATGCGTTTGCTTAGGGAGTTTCTGCTTCTTGTTTACACTTATCTAAAATGGATGTCTGCATGTGTGTAAGTGTGTGTATGTTGGCTAAAACCCTAACCCTCTGTGTTGCTCTGTGTCACGGTGTTATCCGTGACAGTGACTCAAGGGAAACCGAGAAGGGAGAGAGGAGAGAAAAAGAAACTGCGTCAGTGGCCACGCAGCCGTCCGAGCAGAGCCGCGCTCTGGGGGGAGAGGCGAAAACAGTGGGAATTGATGAGTCTTCAAAAAAAAAAGCACGATCTGAGAAGGAACGGTAAATTTACTAAATCTAATAAAATTGAATAATTGAGAGAGAGATAAAATTTCCAAACCAAAAGCTGTGAGCTTACGTTAAGGAGAAAACTGCAGGGGAAGCACACGTGCTGAACCTCCACGGCAGCCCAGAAGAGCGCGCCCAGGCAGAGCACCGCCTGGCATCCTGTGCGGAGCTCCGCTCCTCTGCTGCTCCCAGCAGCATTAACTCCTTAACTGCTGCATGATGATCTGATGTGGAATACCGGCATCAAAACCACAAAACCACAACATAAAACCCCTTATTCCACATCATCACATCATGCTAAACACACATCTATACATAACCAAACAGTAATAACATAAGTTACATAGAAACATATATATATATACATTCATATACATGTAAGTACAGACTGCATTCCCCCAATATCAAATTCCCTTTTGGGACACAACGGACTTCCCCATTTTTATCCATTACCCACCAGGTGCACTCAGGTCCCTGTGCAAAAACGGTTCCACGGAGGGGTTTGCCCTTTCCAGAGGCTGGAAGGACCCACACCGCTTTTCCCAACATGCTCCTCACATGTACCACAGGGACCTTATCTCCCTCTATGGTCTGTAGGGAGCTGGACTGTGTAGGACCCTCTCGGTTGACTGATCCCCTAGTGTTGACCAACCAGGTGGCTTCTGCCAGATGCTTCTCCCAGTGCTTGAATGTCCCACCACCCATTGCTCTCAACGTGGTTTTTAACAACCCGTTGTAGCGTTCGATCTTACTAGCAGCTGGTGCATGGTAGGGGATATGGTAGATCCATTCAATGCCATTTTCTTTGGCCCAGATATCCACAGGAGAATTTTTGAAATGAGTCCCATTATCGGACTCAATTCTCTCTGGAGTGCCATGTCGCCATAGCACTTGTTTCTCAAGCCCTAAGATGGTGTTTCGGGTGGTAACATGGGTTACTGCTTATGTCTCAAGCCACCCAGTGGTCGCCTCCACCATGGTGAGCACATAACGATTACCATCCCGAGTTCGTGGCAAGGTGATATAATCAACCTGCCACGCCTCCCCATATTTATACTTTTCCCATCGCCCTTCCCGCCAGAGGGGTTTCATCCTCTTGGCCTGTTTAATTATGGCACATGTGTCACAGTCATGGATAACCTGTGCAACGGCATCCATAGTTAAGTCCACCCCTCGGTCTCTAGCTCACTTATAGGTCGCATCCCTTCCTTGATGGCCTGAGACTCATGGGCCCACCTTTACACCCAACCTGTTTGTTCGGGCAGGAATGTCTTTCCACAGTTCAGCAGCCCAAATAGGTTTACACTTCCGTTGCCGGTGTCCTGTTCCCACTGCAGCAACCACCCCCATAAAGCATTTGCCACCATCCAAGAATCAGTATAAAGATATAGCATGGGCCACCTCTCCCGTTCAGCCACATCTAAGGCCAGCTGGACAGCCTTTACCTCCGCAAATTGGCTTGACTCTCTTTCACCTTCGGTGGCCTCTGCAACTCGTCGTGTGGGGCTCCACACAGCAGCCTTCCATCTACGATGCTTCCCAACAATATGACACGATCCACGTGTTTTCAAGATCCATACGTCTTTTCATTCTCTGGTAGTTCATTATATTGTGGGGCCTCTTTGGTTCGTGGTGTCTCCTCTGATGGTGATGTTCCAAATTTCTTGCCGTCAGGCCAGTCCATGATCACCTCCAGGATTCCTGGACGGTTGAGATTCCCCATCCGAGCTCTCTGTGTAATCAGTGCAATACACTTACTCCAAGTGGCATCAGTAGCATGATGGGTAGAGGGTTAGGGTTAACCTTTCCTTTCCTTTGAACATCCAGTTGAACCTTTCCTTTGAACATCCAGTTCAACACTGGCAAACGAGGTGCCACTACCGATTCACTACCGATTACTTCGGAAGCAGCTCGAACCCCCTCGTACTCGGCTAAGAT
Organism: Cyrtonyx montezumae; assembly: GCF_038088225.1. Lineage (NCBI taxonomy): Eukaryota > Metazoa > Chordata > Aves > Galliformes > Odontophoridae > Cyrtonyx > Cyrtonyx montezumae. The sequence continues at coordinate 44,665 of NW_027072097.1, read as the reverse complement.
CTCCTTCTCAATTGGAGTGTAGCACTCCTCTGAACCCCTGTACCCTCTGCTCCAAAATCCAAGGGGTCGGCCTCGGTTCTCCCCAGAGGCTCTTTGCCACAGACTCCAAGTGGGACCTTTCTCTCCAGCAGCAGTGTAGAGGATGTTCTTTACATCCGCACTGGCCCCTTCCGGACTGTCCCGTCCGCACGGGCCCCAGGGCCACAGCACGGGCTATCTCCTACTTCATTTGCTCAAAGGCCTGCTGCTGTTCAGGACCCCATGCAAAATTATTCTTTTTTTGAGTCACTTGATAGAAGGGGCTTACTATGAAGCTGTAGTTTGGGATGTGCATACTCCAAAAACCTACTACACCCAGAAAAGACTGTGTCTCTTTCTTGCTAGTGGGTGGTGACATACTGGTGATTTTGTCAATCACATCTCCTGGAATGTGACGACGTCCATCTTGCCATTTTACTCCTAGGAACTGAATTTCTTCGGCAGGTCCCTTCACTTTGTTCCGTTTAATAGCAAAACCAGCACCCAGAAGAATTTGGATTATTCGCTCTCCTTTTTTAAAAACTTCCTCTGCTGTATCACCCCACACAACCATGTCATCAATGTACTGGAGGATATGAATACAGTATGATTGAAAAACAGTTACTGGCTACCTATTCCGCATTACAAGCGGTAGAGCCAATAAACCAAACGGACGAAGTTATAGTCAAGACTACATTGCCAATCCAGGGGTGGGTAAGAGATCTGACCCACCTTCCTAAGACAGGAGTGGCCCAGGCACAGACAGTGGCACGATGGGTCGCCTGTATGGGTATGCTCTATATGGGTAGCCAGAGGAGTAGTCTGTCTTCCTCACCGTTGAAAGAAGAGCTTCAGAAGATTCTTGGCCCAGTAACGTATCATAGTGATGCACCGAAACAAACTTTGGTTGCTCCACCACGGAAGAGTCCTGTCCAGGAAGGAAAATATCCTATCCCTGAAGATGCCTGGTACACGGATGGGTGCAGCAAGGGCAACCCAAGTAAGTGGAGAGCAGTAGCGTACCATCCTGCGACAGACACAATCTGGTTCGAAGAGGGGGATGGTCAAAGCAGCCAGTGGGCAGAGCTGCGGGCGGTGTGGATGGTTATATCCAAAGAACCTGGTGATGGTATCCTGAATATTTTCACAGATAGTTGGGCTGTGTATCGGGGGCTCACTCTTTGAATCGCACAGTGGGCCACCATTGGACTATCCACTCCCAACCGATCTGGGGCAAAGATATGTGGTTAGACATATGGAATGCAGTTAAACACAGAACTGTACGTGTCTACCATGTTTCTGGTCATCAACCCCTACAGTCACCAGGAAATGATGAAGCTGACACACTGGCCCGAGATAGATGGGTTGAGAACTTGCCGTCTGAGAATATCGCTCAGTGGCTACATCAAAAGCTGCTGCATGCTGGGCAGAAGACCATGTGGGCAGCCGCTAAAGCGTGGGGACTGCCTGTACAACTATCGGACATCGCTCAAGCATGCCGAGACTGTGACGCCTGCTCTAAGATAAGACCGAGGTCGTTTCCTGAAACTACACCCATCTTGCTAGAGAACACAATCCTCTACAGAGGTGGCAGGTTGATTATATTGGGCCCCTCCCTCGGTCTGAGGGGGCGAGATATGCCCTAACCTGTGTCGACACCGTGAGTGGGCTAATGCAGGCCTATCCAGTACCAAAAGCCAACCAGGCATATACTATAAAGGCACTCACAAGGCTGATGGCTGCCTACGGGACACTGCAAGTCGTGGAGAGCGACCAAGGAAGTCATTTCACGGGTGCAGTGATACAACGCTGGGCTGAAGAAAATAATATTGAGTGGCGATTCGACTCTCAGTCCCTGCAGGGGTGGACAAATAGACTCCACGAGACCCTGCGGGACCTGAATGAAAGACATAGAGATGGCAGACCCAGTGCCTTGAAAATGTTACAGACAACATGGGCCTCCCAACTTAGAATCCAAATTACGGGCACCGATAATGAGGTGAGACCTCAGATTGGCCGTGAAAACAATCTTCTGCTCCCTGCCCCGGAGGACCTAAAACTAGGTACCAATAAAATAAAATGGCCCTGGAAGGTGCAGGTAGGACCACGATAGTGAGGCCTACTTGCACCTTGGGGGAGATTATTGGAGGTGGGGGGTTCGGTAGCCCCTCCGGTAATAGGTACATGGCCTACTGAAATAATGGTTAACACTCCAGTCTTCATTGCTAAGGGGACCCCTATCATGTCTCTGTGGCAGATCTGGACACCCCCTTTGGTGCCTGATATAGTCGTACAGCCATAGACATCAGGTCAAAGGGTTTGGTACAAGTGGCCAATGCATGCCCCGGTACAAGCTGAAGTGTTAACCCAAGACAGGAATACAGCTTGTATCTTACCCTGGAGGGTGGACCTTCCCCTCTTGGTACCCTTGAAACACGTATATTACTCCCCGTGAGTCTATGAGTCGCCAGAAGGAACTAAACAATGCTGCAGTGTTACAGAGTTGCCATAAGACCATGTGCGGCATCTCCTGATGGTCTAACCAGGACTGATGAAGCATAAGATGCACCTGCACTGTGTGATTGCATGCTTCCAGTAGATACCACCGAGCACTGGCCCAAAGAAGAGCTCGACTGATATGCCAATCACTCATCTCGGATTATATGCGTCGCGACGGGCAATTATGTAAGCGTTGCGATGTATTGGGTCTCTGTATCAAGGGGGCTCACCTCATGGTTGCGTGATCAATGGTTCATGCTGTGAAGGGGTGGAGTGTATGGGAACTTCTGAATCACGGCCTGAACCACTGATTGGTCACCTGAGATGAGCACTGAGTCAGCCATGGGGGCACAGGTGAAGGTGATATACCTGTGTGAGTGGAAGGGGTGGATCCTGGCTAAACCTCTCCCAAGCCCCATTTAAGGGCTGACCACCACTTGGGAAGGATATCTTCTGTTTGTTGTAGGGACTAGAAATGCCTGAACCTTGTCTACGATGGCATTAGGTAGCACTTTGGACTTTCCTGACCAGACTACCCCTAGAAATTTTACGGACAGTCCTGGACCTTGCTCTTTTTGAGGATTGATAGCCCCTCCTCTTTCACTTAGGAAGGCAGTTAATGAATCTGCTGCCTCCCCTACTGCTTTCCAGTGAGTCGGATGTTAACAGGAGGTCATCAATATAGTGGTATAGGTTCACATTGTTCGTTTTTCTCCAATCAGCCAGGTCACGTGCCACCAAATTATGACAGTATGTTGGTGAGTGCACGTACCCCTGTGGCAAGACCTGAAAGGTCCACTGCCTGCCTCCCCACGTAAATGCAAATTGATCTTGTGATTCTTTAGCAATAGGTATGCTAAAAAATGCATTTGCTAAAGCCGGGACACAATGGTAGGTTTTAATTTCCCTACTAAGAGTGTCCATTAAGGTGGCAATATTGGGTACGGCCGCATGGATGGGCGGCGTGACCTTATTCAGTTCCCTATAATCCACCGTCATTCTCCATGTTCCATACTACTTCAGTACTGGCCATATGGGGGTATTATTTGGGCTGTGTGCAGGTCTTATAATACCTACTTTCTCTAATTCCTGCACAGTCTTTGGTATTTCTTCTTGCCCCCCTCCCCCTGGGAGTCTGTACTGTCTTACATTAGTAATTGTTTCAGCAAACAAATGGGCTCATGTTTCTCATGGCCCCTCAATATTGTCCGTATTGCCCGGATACTAATGTACCTCTGCCGCAGTCTGAACTCTCCCACAGTGTTCTGGAGAGCCAGACGCCATAGAATGTCTATACCCAAGATATATTCTGGAATTGGGGCAATAGACATCTTATACTCCCTGGGCGGGAGACGTCCAACCCCCAATTTTAACCACGTCTGGGTGACTGGAATAGTCTGTCCCCCAAACCCACCAACCATCACTAATACCCTTAAATTTTGTTGGGTCTCCATATATAATTGACGTTTCTGAGCCGGTATCTGTGGGAATACAAAAAGTATATTTAGAGCTGCAGCTGTGCAACAGGATAAACAACATGAGAAAGGAAGGCTGAGAACCAAGGACACTTCCAGAAGAAGAGGAAAACAAGTTCAAGTAAGCTGCTAATTGGAGGAAGAGTGCATGACTTGGGAAAATTCACAGCCCTGATTGGATCATCGCCTGTATGCACCGTTAAGGACTGTTTTGCGAAGTTACATTGTTGATATGTAAAGGCGGGTGGGAAAGTTACAAGAGAGAAATTGTGAAAGTATATAAAGGATGTTAAAATCTGTAATAAATGATTTGGATCGTTCACATCTGAGTCCGTGCTTGAGACACTGCAGGTATCCACTAGAACCATCACCTTCTGTATATTTGTCTTAGACCAGAATATTGTCAGTTCTACATAGGGCCTTCGGTCACACCCGGAGGCCCTATGGGGACCAGAGTTTTTTGTTAATCCATGAACTTTGCCAGATCCAAATCTTTTGCCACAGGTTGCTCAGGCACTGTAGCCTGCGACACCTGCAGATGTTTTTTACTTCTGTTTGGTATTATGTAATCTGCCAGATTCCAGGTTGTTGTCTGTGTTTCTTGTATAATTCATACTCCCGATTTTCTGGGAGCACTCTGAAATTTCTGATCATTCCTAAGCTGTTACCACAGCTGTAACAAAACATGGTCGGGTTTCCCATCAATTTTGGTAAACGCAACCCCAGCCTGTATGAGGTCTATAAACATAGTCCCCGTACTGGGCCTGATCAGGGTAACCATTGAGCAGGCTTTTTAATTTTAATAGGGAAGGCCTCAGTTTCTTCCACTACACGAAAATTGCGCCTGGTTCTTATGAGCTCTGTCTCCCCTAAGTCTGCCACTAAATGGGCTGCCTGCTGTACGATGGCCTCTGATGCCACCAACGGATTTAATATGGAAACTAGCATCCCGTATAGGTGGGAGGGGGACTGCTGCAGTCTTAGATCTCTCATGCCCTCTGTAAATTTCTCTGTATCGGGGCTTTCAAAAGCGTCTGCGTACATAGCCTCCCTCATACTTAGTTCTTGGATGTATGCCTGAAGATACATACACTCCATAGAGGACCACAAACCAGTATTGAGAGGAATATCGGTTTTGTTAGGCCACGTTAGGCAGCATGCTGCCATTAACCAATCTATAATAGAATGGTTTTCATCATTGTAGTGGACGGCTGCATATAACCTTTGTCTCAAGGCCGAGGTTATTTTTATGGACGCTAATTTTGACATTTCTGTCCCATTCACTAAAACACTTTCACCTCCTGCATCCCATAGCCTTAGGAGCCATGATGGTATGCTTTCCCTTGGTTTTTGGTGGAACCGCTCTACTAGGTTCATCAACTCATTTAGCTGTATATGGACAAGCTGTCACATGGAGGTAGGTTTCAGCAGGGGGCCATTAGTCAGGAGGCACCCCTGCTGGTCTATCTTGTACCTTCTTTATTTTTTGAGTTATAATAGTCCGAATCTCGAATGGGTCCATCATAGATGGAGTTTCAAGATCTGCCTTAGAGTTCTTTTTTCCTGACATATCTAAGTCTGCCTCCTCTGATTTTTGGACATCCTCTACCGCTATACTCCGTATTTGTCTTGTGGGGACATTAAGGCCAGGTTTTTTGGTTGTTAATGTACCCAGCTGTTGCTCAAGTTTCTCAATACGCTCTCTTAATAATTGGTTTTCAGTTACCATGTTAATAGTTGCAGCATCTAATTTAAGTATGGCCATTACTGCAGGCCAGACTACTGCAGAGGCGGCTAGCCGCCACTCCTAGGTAACGAGTATGTCCTTATCTAATCCTAGAAAGTAGTCAGTCAAATAAGATGGGGAGGGAGAGGCAGTATCTGGAACCCGCATGGGTCCCCATTTCTCAATAATGGATGCCAACCCATAGTAGGGCGACCCCATGAACCCTGGAATTAGACCAGAGATTGCCTGTTCTATGGGGGTAACGTTCTCCCCCCTGGCCCATTTAAGCATATTCCAAATGAAGGACATGTTTGGTAAGTATGAATTATTATCACTAGGATTGGCTGGCTCGCCAAGTTTGGGGTAAATAACTTCCAAGGATGGTACTTCACAAAGAGATAGTATAGATGATAGTATATTTTGAGTAGTTCTATATAGATAGGATATAAATAATACAAAATAAAAGAGAGCTCACCTTCAGGATAACAAGGCTCACAGGGGACTCCACCTGGTGGTCAGCCCTTAAATGGGGTTTAGGAGAGGTGGAGCCAAACTCCACCCCTTCCAATGACAAAGGTATATCACCTTCACTTGTGGGCCCATGGCTGGCTTGGTGCTCATCTCAGGCTACCAATCAGTGGTTCAGGTAGTGATTGAGCAGTTCCCATACCCTCCACATTTTATCTGTGCCTTTTAAATTTATTCCACTCCTTTTCATTACATTTTGCTCTTTCCACTCCTCTCTGCTCCATTCCATTACATTTACCTCCTCACCATTTCATTACCCTTTAAATTTTACTCCACTACATTTCATTACTTTTCACTCTACTGCACTCACTCCACCCCAGCCTACTCCACTCGATTACATTTACCTACACACTATTTCATTACCTTTTCAATTTTACTCCTCTCAATTTTGTTATATTTCACTCCATTCAGTGCATTTCACTCCTCTCCACTTCACTCCTTTCTGATATCTTATTTAGTAAATTAGCTTTCCTCCTCAGATCATTGCGGCTGTTTTGTTCTTAGGTCCACTCCTCTCCATTACATTATGTTTCTCTCCTCTCTTCTCCACTTCATTACGTTTTACACCACACTTCTAGCACAATTACATTTCACTCCACTCCCCTCCTTTCTAATAAATTTCACTCCACAAATTTCCATTCCATTTCGCTCCACTTCATTCCATGTCAAATTTGACTCCACTCTTCACCTTTCCATTTCATTTCACTCCATTTTTCTCTGCTCCACTTCTCTCCATTCCATTAAATTTCTTTCCACTAAATTCAATTTCATTTCAACACACTCTTCACCATTCTATTAAATATCATTTCATTTTTCTGTACACCACTCCTCTCCATTCCATTAAATTTCCTTCTTCTCTTCTCCACTACGTTCTATTTCTGTCCACTCTTCTCCATACCATAACATTTCTCTACATTCTTCTCCATTCCATTACTTTTCACTCTACTCCACTCAATTGCTTTACATTTCACGCCACTCCTCACCATTCCATTACATTTTATTCCATTTTTTTTTACGCCACTCAACTCCATTCCATTACATTTAACTCCACTACATTTAATTACATTTCTTTCCAATCGTAATCATTCCATTACATTTCACTCTATTTTTCTCTCCTCCACTTCTCTCCATTCCATTACATTTCACTCCACTACATTCCATTATATTTCTCTCCACTCTTCACCATTTCACTAAATTTCACTCAATTTTTCTCTACTGCACTCTTCTCCACACCATTTCATTTCTTGCAACTCATCTCCCCGCAATTCTATATCTCTCCACTTTACTCCACACCATTACTTTTCTCTACTTTTCTGTCCGTTCCATTACATTCGAATTGGCCTATAGCTGTCATTGATTTCAAAGACTGTTTTTTTACCATTTCGCTTAATCCAAAAGACACACCAAGATTTGCTTTCTCAGTGCCCTCCATCAACCAATAAAGCCCTGCTCAGCGGTATCACTGGACTGTGTTACCACAAGGAATGCTTAATAGTCCAACGATATGTCAACTGACTGTAGCAAATGCATTACAACCAGTACGAAAAGCTAGACCCCACGTCCTTATTTATCATTACATGGATGATATATTAATTGCAGCAGAACGAGAATAGAGTCTAAAGGACACTGTAATGCTCGTAAGGCTGGCAGTTCAATCTGTTGGTTTACAAATAGCAGAAGAAAAGGTGCAACTTAGTTCTCTATGGAAATATTTAGGATGGAAAATTCCATCTCACACCATTCAGCCACAAATCCTCAAAATAATACCTCATGTACAGACATTGAATGATCTGCAAAAATTGTTAGGAACCATCAACTGGTTACTACCGCTTTTGGTATTACTACTATTTAGTTGCACCCTCTGTTCAAGCTACTCAAAGGAGACCCGAATTTAACCTCTAAAAGACAGTTAACGCCACAAGCGTTACAATGCTTAGACTGTAATAACATCACTGCAACATCGATATTGCCATCGTGTTTGTTTATCACTACCAGTATCTCTAGTAATAATATCAAATACCTATCAGCCATATAGCTTGTTATGTCAGTGGGATACCTCAAGAAAAGATCCTCTCATTATCCTGGAATGGATATTCTTACCACATACCTTTTCAAAAACCATTGCATCACGAGTAACGTTTGCAATGCTAATACAGGGAGGTCATCATCGTTTACGACTTTTACAAGCCCTTGAACCTGATTGCATCTACATAGCTGCTACTAAAAAAGATTTAGATTGGTTGCTTGCACAGTCACTCACTTTACAAACTGCTATGGCAGGCTATACAGAACAGATCTCCACCCATCCCCCCAAACATCAGTTACTGCATAATTTGAGTGATCTGTCCCTTTCTCCTAATATTTTACTTTCACGTGTTCCAATACCTAATGCTGTTACTGCATTTACAGATGGCTCTAGCAAGACACATAGACGCCCTGCTGGCACTGCCTATCGCGTCCACCGCTGGCATGTTCCTTTTCTCTCTTCTTTCTGGTGGTTTGCCATTTCTAAAAGGTCAATAGCTAATAATGCGTTTGCTTAGGGAGTTTCTGCTTCTTGTTTACACTTATCTAAAATGGATGTCTGCATGTGTGTAAGTGTGTGTATGTTGGCTAAAACCCTAACCCTCTGTGTTGCTCTGTGTCACGGTGTTATCCGTGACAGTGACTCAAGGGAAACCGAGAAGGGAGAGAGGAGAGAAAAAGAAACTGCGTCAGTGGCCACGCAGCCGTCCGAGCAGAGCCGCGCTCTGGGGGGAGAGGCGAAAACAGTGGGAATTGATGAGTCTTCAAAAAAAAAAGCACGATCTGAGAAGGAACGGTAAATTTACTAAATCTAATAAAATTGAATAATTGAGAGAGAGATAAAATTTCCAAACCAAAAGCTGTGAGCTTACGTTAAGGAGAAAACTGCAGGGGAAGCACACGTGCTGAACCTCCACGGCAGCCCAGAAGAGCGCGCCCAGGCAGAGCACCGCCTGGCATCCTGTGCGGAGCTCCGCTCCTCTGCTGCTCCCAGCAGCATTAACTCCTTAACTGCTGCATGATGATCTGATGTGGAATACCGGCATCAAAACCACAAAACCACAACATAAAACCCCTTATTCCACATCATCACATCATGCTAAACACACATCTATACATAACCAAACAGTAATAACATAAGTTACATAGAAACATATATATATATACATTCATATACATGTAAGTACAGACTGCATTCCCCCAATATCAAATTCCCTTTTGGGACACAACGGACTTCCCCATTTTTATCCATTACCCACCAGGTGCACTCAGGTCCCTGTGCAAAAACGGTTCCACGGAGGGGTTTGCCCTTTCCAGAGGCTGGAAGGACCCACACCGCTTTTCCCAACATGCTCCTCACATGTACCACAGGGACCTTATCTCCCTCTATGGTCTGTAGGGAGCTGGACTGTGTAGGACCCTCTCGGTTGACTGATCCCCTAGTGTTGACCAACCAGGTGGCTTCTGCCAGATGCTTCTCCCAGTGCTTGAATGTCCCACCACCCATTGCTCTCAACGTGGTTTTTAACAACCCGTTGTAGCGTTCGATCTTACTAGCAGCTGGTGCATGGTAGGGGATATGGTAGATCCATTCAATGCCATTTTCTTTGGCCCAGATATCCACAGGAGAATTTTTGAAATGAGTCCCATTATCGGACTCAATTCTCTCTGGAGTGCCATGTCGCCATAGCACTTGTTTCTCAAGCCCTAAGATGGTGTTTCGGGTGGTAACATGGGTTACTGCTTATGTCTCAAGCCACCCAGTGGTCGCCTCCACCATGGTGAGCACATAACGATTACCATCCCGAGTTCGTGGCAAGGTGATATAATCAACCTGCCACGCCTCCCCATATTTATACTTTTCCCATCGCCCTTCCCGCCAGAGGGGTTTCATCCTCTTGGCCTGTTTAATTATGGCACATGTGTCACAGTCATGGATAACCTGTGCAACGGCATCCATAGTTAAGTCCACCCCTCGGTCTCTAGCTCACTTATAGGTCGCATCCCTTCCTTGATGGCCTGAGACTCATGGGCCCACCTTTACACCCAACCTGTTTGTTCGGGCAGGAATGTCTTTCCACAGTTCAGCAGCCCAAATAGGTTTACACTTCCGTTGCCGGTGTCCTGTTCCCACTGCAGCAACCACCCCCATAAAGCATTTGCCACCATCCAAGAATCAGTATAAAGATATAGCATGGGCCACCTCTCCCGTTCAGCCACATCTAAGGCCAGCTGGACAGCCTTTACCTCCGCAAATTGGCTTGACTCTCTTTCACCTTCGGTGGCCTCTGCAACTCGTCGTGTGGGGCTCCACACAGCAGCCTTCCATCTACGATGCTTCCCAACAATATGACACGATCCACGTGTTTTCAAGATCCATACGTCTTTTCATTCTCTGGTAGTTCATTATATTGTGGGGCCTCTTTGGTTCGTGGTGTCTCCTCTGATGGTGATGTTCCAAATTTCTTGCCGTCAGGCCAGTCCATGATCACCTCCAGGATTCCTGGACGGTTGAGATTCCCCATCCGAGCTCTCTGTGTAATCAGTGCAATACACTTACTCCAAGTGGCATCAGTAGCATGATGGGTAGAGGGTTAGGGTTAACCTTTCCTTTCCTTTGAACATCCAGTTGAACCTTTCCTTTGAACATCCAGTTCAACACTGGCAAACGAGGTGCCACTACCGATTCACTACCGATTACTTCGGAAGCAGCTCGAACCCCCTCGTACTCGGCTAAGATCTCCTTCTCAATTGGAGTGTAGCACTCCTCTGAACCCCTGTACCCTCTGCTCCAAAATCCAAGGGGTCGGCCTCGGTTCTCCCCAGAGGCTCTTTGCCACAGACTCCAAGTGGGACCTTTCTCTCCAGCAGCAGTGTAGAGGATGTTCTTTACATCCGCACTGGCCCCTTCCGGACTGTCCCGTCCGCACGGGCCCCAGGGCCACAGCACGGGCTATCTCCTACTTCATTTGCTCAAAGGCCTGCTGCTGTTCAGGACCCCATGCAAAATTATTCTTTTTTTGAGTCACTTGATAGAAGGGGCTTACTATGAAGCTGTAGTTTGGGATGTGCATACTCCAAAAACCTACTACACCCAGAAAAGACTGTGTCTCTTTCTTGCTAGTGGGTGGTGACATACTGGTGATTTTGTCAATCACATCTCCTGGAATGTGACGACGTCCATCTTGCCATTTTACTCCTAGGAACTGAATTTCTTCGGCAGGTCCCTTCACTTTGTTCCGTTTAATAGCAAAACCAGCACCCAGAAGAATTTGGATTATTCGCTCTCCTTTTTTAAAAACTTCCTCTGCTGTATCACCCCACACAACCATGTCATCAATGTACTGGAGGATATGAATACAGTATGATTGAAAAACAGTTACTGGCTACCTATTCCGCATTACAAGCGGTAGAGCCAATAAACCAAACGGACGAAGTTATAGTCAAGACTACATTGCCAATCCAGGGGTGGGTAAGAGATCTGACCCACCTTCCTAAGACAGGAGTGGCCCAGGCACAGACAGTGGCACGATGGGTCGCCTGTATGGGTATGCTCTATATGGGTAGCCAGAGGAGTAGTCTGTCTTCCTCACCGTTGAAAGAAGAGCTTCAGAAGATTCTTGGCCCAGTAACGTATCATAGTGATGCACCGAAACAAACTTTGGTTGCTCCACCACGGAAGAGTCCTGTCCAGGAAGGAAAATATCCTATCCCTGAAGATGCCTGGTACACGGATGGGTGCAGCAAGGGCAACCCAAGTAAGTGGAGAGCAGTAGCGTACCATCCTGCGACAGACACAATCTGGTTCGAAGAGGGGGATGGTCAAAGCAGCCAGTGGGCAGAGCTGCGGGCGGTGTGGATGGTTATATCCAAAGAACCTGGTGATGGTATCCTGAATATTTTCACAGATAGTTGGGCTGTGTATCGGGGGCTCACTCTTTGAATCGCACAGTGGGCCACCATTGGACTATCCACTCCCAACCGATCTGGGGCAAAGATATGTGGTTAGACATATGGAATGCAGTTAAACACAGAACTGTACGTGTCTACCATGTTTCTGGTCATCAACCCCTACAGTCACCAGGAAATGATGAAGCTGACACACTGGCCCGAGATAGATGGGTTGAGAACTTGCCGTCTGAGAATATCGCTCAGTGGCTACATCAAAAGCTGCTGCATGCTGGGCAGAAGACCATGTGGGCAGCCGCTAAAGCGTGGGGACTGCCTGTACAACTATCGGACATCGCTCAAGCATGCCGAGACTGTGACGCCTGCTCTAAGATAAGACCGAGGTCGTTTCCTGAAACTACACCCATCTTGCTAGAGAACACAATCCTCTACAGAGGTGGCAGGTTGATTATATTGGGCCCCTCCCTCGGTCTGAGGGGGCAAGATATGCCCTAACCTGTGTCGACACCGTGAGTGGGCTAATGCAGGCCTATCCAGTACCAAAAGCCAACCAGGCATATACTATAAAGGCACTCACAAGGCTGATGGCTGCCTACGGGACACTGCAAGTCGTGGAGAGCGACCAAGGAAGTCATTTCACGGGTGCAGTGATACAACGCTGGGCTGAAGAAAATAATATTGAGTGGCGATTCGACTCTCAGTCCCTGCAGGGGTGGACAAATAGACTCCACGAGACCCTGCGGGACCTGAATGAAAGACATAGAGATGGCAGACCCAGTGCCTTGAAAATGTTACAGACAACATGGGCCTCCCAACTTAGAATCCAAATTACGGGCACCGATAATGAGGTGAGACCTCAGATTGGCCGTGAAAACAATCTTCTGCTCCCTGCCCCAGAGGACCTAAAACTAGGTACCAATAAAATAAAATGGCCCTGGAAGGTGCAGGTAGGACCACGATAGTGAGGCCTACTTGCACCTTGGGGGAGATTATTGGAGGTGGGGGGTTCGGTAGCCCCTCCGGTAATAGGTACATGGCCTACTGAAATAATGGTTAACACTCCAGTCTTCATTGCTAAGGGGACCCCTATCATGTCTCTGTGGCAGATCTGGACACCCCCTTTGGTGCCTGATATAGTCGTACAGCCATAGACATCAGGTCAAAGGGTTTGGTACAAGTGGCCAATGCATGCCCCGGTACAAGCTGAAGTGTTAACCCAAGACAGGAATACAGCTTGTATCTTACCCTGGAGGGTGGACCTTCCCCTCTTGGTACCCTTGAAACACGTATATTACTCCCCGTGAGTCTATGAGTCGCCAGAAGGAACTAAACAATGCTGCAGTGTTACAGAGTTGCCATAAGACCATGTGCGGCATCTCCTGATGGTCTAACCAGGACTGATGAAGCATAAGATGCACCTGCACTGTGTGATTGCATGCTTCCAGTAGATACCACCGAGCACTGGCCCAAAGAAGAGCTCGACTGATATGCCAATCACTCATCTCGGATTATATGCGTCGCGACGGGCAATTATGTAAGCGTTGCGATGTATTGGGTCTCTGTATCAAGGGGGCTCACCTCATGGTTGCGTGATCAATGGTTCATGCTGTGAAGGGGTGGAGTGTATGGGAACTTCTGAATCACGGCCTGAACCACTGATTGGTCACCTGAGATGAGCACTGAGTCAGCCATGGGGGCACAGGTGAAGGTGATATACCTGTGTGAGTGGAAGGGGTGGATCCTGGCTAAACCTCTCCCAAGCCCCATTTAAGGGCTGACCACCACTTGGGAAGGATATCTTCTGTTTGTTGTAGGGACTAGAAATGCCTGAACCTTGTCTACGATGGCATTAGGTAGCACTTTGGACTTTCCTGACCAGACTACCCCTAGAAATTTTACGGACAGTCCTGGACCTTGCTCTTTTTGAGGATTGATAGCCCCTCCTCTTTCACTTAGGAAGGCAGTTAATGAATCTGCTGCCTCCCCTACTGCTTCCAGTGAGTCGGATGTTAACAGGAGGTCATCAATATAGTGGTATAGGTTCACATTGTTCGTTTTTCTCCAATCAGCCAGGTCACGTGCCACCAAATTATGACAGTATGTTGGTGAGTGCACGTACCCCTGTGGCAAGACCTGAAAGGTCCACTGCCTGCCTCCCCACGTAAATGCAAATTGATCTTGTGATTCTTTAGCAATAGGTATGCTAAAAAATGCATTTGCTAAAGCCGGGACACAATGGTAGGTTTTAATTTCCCTACTAAGAGTGTCCATTAAGGTGGCAATATTGGGTACGGCCGCATGGATGGGCGGCGTGACCTTATTCAGTTCCCTATAATCCACCGTCATTCTCCATGTTCCATACTACTTCAGTACTGGCCATATGGGGGTATTATTTGGGCTGTGTGCAGGTCTTATAATACCTACTTTCTCTAATTCCTGCACAGTCTTTGGTATTTCTTCTTGCCCCCCTCCCCCTGGGAGTCTGTACTGTCTTACATTAGTAATTGTTTCAGCAAACAAATGGGCTCATGTTTCTCATGGCCCCTCAATATTGTCCGTATTGCCCGGATACTAATGTACCTCTGCCGCAGTCTGAACTCTCCCACAGTGTTCTGGAGAGCCAGACGCCATAGAATGTCTATACCCAAGATATATTCTGGAATTGGGGCAATAGACATCTTATACTCCCTGGGCGGGAGACGTCCAACCCCCAATTTTAACCACGTCTGGGTGACTGGAATAGTCTGTCCCCCAAACCCACCAACCATCACTAATACCCTTAAATTTTGTTGGGTCTCCATATATAATTGACGTTTCTGAGCCGGTATCTGTGGGAATACAAAAAGTATATTTAGAGCTGCAGCTGTGCAACAGGATAAACAACATGAGAAAGGAAGGCTGAGAACCAAGGACACTTCCAGAAGAAGAGGAAAACAAGTTCAAGTAAGCTGCTAATTGGAGGAAGAGTGCATGACTTGGGAAAATTCACAGCCCTGATTGGATCATCGCCTGTATGCACCGTTAAGGACTGTTTTGCGAAGTTACATTGTTGATATGTAAAGGCGGGTGGGAAAGTTACAAGAGAGAAATTGTGAAAGTATATAAAGGATGTTAAAATCTGTAATAAATGATTTGGATCGTTCACATCTGAGTCCGTGCTTGAGACACTGCAGGTATCCACTAGAACCATCACCTTCTGTATATTTGTCTTAGACCAGAATATTGTCAGTTCTACATAGGGCCTTCGGTCACACCCGGAGGCCCTATGGGGACCAGAGTTTTTTGTTAATCCATGAACTTTGCCAGATCCAAATCTTTTGCCACAGGTTGCTCAGGCACTGTAGCCTGCGACACCTGCAGATGTTTTTTACTTCTGTTTGGTATTATGTAATCTGCCAGATTCCAGGTTGTTGTCTGTGTTTCTTGTATAATTCATACTCCCGATTTTCTGGGAGCACTCTGAAATTTCTGATCATTCCTAAGCTGTTACCACAGCTGTAACAAAACATGGTCGGGTTTCCCATCAATTTTGGTAAACGCAACCCCAGCCTGTATGAGGTCTATAAACATAGTCCCCGTACTGGGCCTGATCAGGGTAACCATTGAGCAGGCTTTTTAATTTTAATAGGGAAGGCCTCAGTTTCTTCCACTACACGAAAATTGCGCCTGGTTCTTATGAGCTCTGTCTCCCCTAAGTCTGCCACTAAATGGGCTGCCTGCTGTACGATGGCCTCTGATGCCACCAACGGATTTAATATGGAAACTAGCATCCCGTATAGGTGGGAGGGGGACTGCTGCAGTCTTAGATCTCTCATGCCCTCTGTAAATTTCTCTGTATCGGGGCTTTCAAAAGCGTCTGCGTACATAGCCTCCCTCATACTTAGTTCTTGGATGTATGCCTGAAGATACATACACTCCATAGAGGACCACAAACCAGTATTGAGAGGAATATCGGTTTTGTTAGGCCACGTTAGGCAGCATGCTGCCATTAACCAATCTATAATAGAATGGTTTTCATCATTGTAGTGGACGGCTGCATATAACCTTTGTCTCAAGGCCGAGGTTATTTTTATGGACGCTAATTTTGACATTTCTGTCCCATTCACTAAAACACTTTCACCTCCTGCATCCCATAGCCTTAGGAGCCATGATGGTATGCTTTCCCTTGGTTTTTGGTGGAACCGCTCTACTAGGTTCATCAACTCATTTAGCTGTATATGGACAAGCTGTCACATGGAGGTAGGTTTCAGCAGGGGGCCATTAGTCAGGAGGCACCCCTGCTGGTCTATCTTGTACCTTCTTTATTTTTTGAGTTATAATAGTCCGAATCTCGAATGGGTCCATCATAGATGGAGTTTCAAGATCTGCCTTAGAGTTCTTTTTTCCTGACATATCTAAGTCTGCCTCCTCTGATTTTTGGACATCCTCTACCGCTATACTCCGTATTTGTCTTGTGGGGACATTAAGGCCAGGTTTTTTGGTTGTTAATGTACCCAGCTGTTGCTCAAGTTTCTCAATACGCTCTCTTAATAATTGGTTTTCAGTTACCATGTTAATAGTTGCAGCATCTAATTTAAGTATGGCCATTACTGCAGGCCAGACTACTGCAGAGGCGGCTAGCCGCCACTCCTAGGTAACGAGTATGTCCTTATCTAATCCTAGAAAGTAGTCAGTCAAATAAGATGGGGAGGGAGAGGCAGTATCTGGAACCCGCATGGGTCCCCATTTCTCAATAATGGATGCCAACCCATAGTAGGGCGACCCCATGAACCCTGGAATTAGACCAGAGATTGCCTGTTCTATGGGGGTAACGTTCTCCCCCCTGGCCCATTTAAGCATATTCCAAATGAAGGACATGTTTGGTAAGTATGAATTATTATCACTAGGATTGGCTGGCTCGCCAAGTTTGGGGTAAATAACTTCCAAGGATGGTACTTCACAAAGAGATAGTATAGATGATAGTATATTTTGAGTAGTTCTATATAGATAGGATATAAATAATACAAAATAAAAGAGAGCTCACCTTCAGGATAACAAGGCTCACAGGGGACTCCACCTGGTGGTCAGCCCTTAAATGGGGTTTAGGAGAGGTGGAGCCAAACTCCACCCCTTCCAATGACAAAGGTATATCACCTTCACTTGTGGGCCCATGGCTGGCTTGGTGCTCATCTCAGGCTACCAATCAGTGGTTCAGGTAGTGATTGAGCAGTTCCCATACCCTCCACATTTTATCTGTGCCTTTTAAATTTATTCCACTCCTTTTCATTACATTTTGCTCTTTCCACTCCTCTCTGCTCCATTCCATTACATTTACCTCCTCACCATTTCATTACCCTTTAAATTTTACTCCACTACATTTCATTACTTTTCACTCTACTGCACTCACTCCACCCCAGCCTACTCCACTCGATTACATTTACCTACACACTATTTCATTACCTTTTCAATTTTACTCCTCTCAATTTTGTTATATTTCACTCCATTCAGTGCATTTCACTCCTCTCCACTTCACTCCTTTCTGATATCTTATTTAGTAAATTAGCTTTCCTCCTCAGATCATTGCGGCTGTTTTGTTCTTAGGTCCACTCCTCTCCATTACATTATGTTTCTCTCCTCTCTTCTCCACTTCATTACGTTTTACACCACACTTCTAGCACAATTACATTTCACTCCACTCCCCTCCTTTCTAATAAATTTCACTCCACAAATTTCCATTCCATTTCGCTCCACTTCATTCCATGTCAAATTTGACTCCACTCTTCACCTTTCCATTTCATTTCACTCCATTTTTCTCTGCTCCACTTCTCTCCATTCCATTAAATTTCTTTCCACTAAATTCAATTTCATTTCAACACACTCTTCACCATTCTATTAAATATCATTTCATTTTTCTGTACACCACTCCTCTCCATTCCATTAAATTTCCTTCTTCTCTTCTCCACTACGTTCTATTTCTGTCCACTCTTCTCCATACCATAACATTTCTCTACATTCTTCTCCATTCCATTACTTTTCACTCTACTCCACTCAATTGCTTTACATTTCACGCCACTCCTCACCATTCCATTACATTTTATTCCATTTTTTTTACGCCACTCAACTCCATTCCATTACATTTAACTCCACTACATTTAATTACATTTCTTTCCAATCGTAATCATTCCATTACATTTCACTCTATTTTTCTCTCCTCCACTTCTCTCCATTCCATTACATTTCACTCCACTACATTCCATTATATTTCTCTCCACTCTTCACCATTTCACTAAATTTCACTCAATTTTTCTCTACTGCACTCTTCTCCACTCCATTTCATTTCTTTCCACTCATCTCCCCGCAATTCTATATCTCTCCACTTTACTCCACACCATTACTTTTCTCTACTTTTCTGTCCGTTCCATTACATTCGAATTGGCCTATAGCTGTCATTGATTTCAAAGACTGTTTTTTTACCATTTCGCTTAATCCAAAAGACACACCAAGATTTGCTTTCTCAGTGCCCTCCATCAACCAATAAAGCCCTGCTCAGCGGTATCACTGGACTGTGTTACCACAAGGAATGCTTAATAGTCCAACGATATGTCAACTGACTGTAGCAAATGCATTACAACCAGTACGAAAAGCTAGACCCCACGTCCTTATTTATCATTACATGGATGATATATTAATTGCAGCAGAACGAGAATAGAGTCTAAAGGACACTGTAATGCTCGTAAGGCTGGCAGTTCAATCTGTTGGTTTACAAATAGCAGAAGAAAAGGTGCAACTTAGTTCTCTATGGAAATATTTAGGATGGAAAATTCCATCTCACACCATTCAGCCACAAATCCTCAAAATAATACCTCATGTACAGACATTGAATGATCTGCAAAAATTGTTAGGAACCATCAACTGGTTACTACCGCTTTTGGTATTACTACTATTTAGTTGCACCCTCTGTTCAAGCTACTCAAAGGAGACCCGAATTTAACCTCTAAAAGACAGTTAACGCCACAAGCGTTACAATGCTTAGACTGTAATAACATCACTGCAACATCGATATTGCCATCGTGTTTGTTTATCACTACCAGTATCTCTAGTAATAATATCAAATACCTATCAGCCATATAGCTTGTTATGTCAGTGGGATACCTCAAGAAAAGATCCTCTCATTATCCTGGAATGGATATTCTTACCACATACCTTTTCAAAAACCATTGCATCACGAGTAACGTTTGCAATGCTAATACAGGGAGGTCATCATCGTTTACGACTTTTACAAGCCCTTGAACCTGATTGCATCTACATAGCTGCTACTAAAAAAGATTTAGATTGGTTGCTTGCACAGTCACTCACTTTACAAACTGCTATGGCAGGCTATACAGAACAGATCTCCACCCATCCCCCCAAACATCAGTTACTGCATAATTTGAGTGATCTGTCCCTTTCTCCTAATATTTTACTTTCACGTGTTCCAATACCTAATGCTGTTACTGCATTTACAGATGGCTCAGGGAAGACACATCGAGCAGTGGTTTTCTGACGCGCGACTGCTACACAATGGCAGTCAAATGTACATGTTGTGGATGGATCATCTCAAGTTGTAGAACTCGCTGCCGTAGCACCAGCTTTTCAAATTTTTTCAAATCAAAAGGTTAATATAATAACTGATTCTTTGTATATTACAGGTATCATTTAACAGATTGAAGGATCTTTTCTTAAGGAAGTTAATAACCCTGCTTTGTTTGCGCGGCTCAAGCGAGTTTTACATTATGTCTCTCACCGTACTCTCCCTTATTTTATTATGCATATTCGATCACACACAACGTTGCCTGGTCCTATAGCTGAGGGCAACCGTAAGGCTGATCAAGCCACTATTGCCTTTGCTACACCTCAATTGTTGCAGCAAGCTCAACTGTCATCAATTTTTTCATCAGAATAGGAGAGGTTTACAAAAACAATTTCAAATGACAGCGGATCAGGCCAGTACCATTATTCTAACATGCACAGACTGCCAGGTAACTGCCCCGTTGCCTCAAATTGGGACAAATCCCTGTGGCACAGCGCCTCTTCAACTGTGGCAGACAGATGACACCCATGTTCCCTAATTTGGCTGTCTAAAATTTGTCCATGTAACAATAGCTACTCATTCTTCATACATATTTGCCACAGCACATACAGGTGAACACAGTCTCGACGCCCGTAAACACTGGTTATCTGCTTATGCTGCTATGGGGAATCCAAATACAATAAAAACATATAACAAGCCTGCGTACACTTCTAAGGCCACTCAAACTACCCTCCAAGAATGGGGCATTAAACATATTACAGGCATTCTTCATTCTCCCACTGGACAAGCTATAATTGAGCGTGCTCATCAAACACTGAAATCCATTCTTAATAAACAAAAAAGGGGGAATACGGGAGATAAACCACAAGAAAGATTATGTAAAGCTTTGCTTGTGCTGAATTTTTTGAATCGTGATCATACAGATACAACACGTGTGGACCGACATTTTGGGGCCTCCCCAAATCTCAAGGAACGGCCAATGGTTAACGTTTGGAATATGGCCACAGGGCATTGGCAAGGTCCCTTACCACTGATAACTTGGGGTCGTGGATATGCTTGTGTTTCAACAGGGACTGGCCCTACATGGGTTCCAGCACGATATGTTCGGCCTCATCTCAAGGCAGAAAAATAGCATCCAGCCTTTATGATTACTGGGATTGCGTGCTTCTTCTATTTTAGAGGTATATCGAGTGTGAGGAATTACTAGGCATTATCTAGGTTGTTTTGTGCTTCTTCTGTTTCAGTAGTAGATCAAGTGTGAATTAGACAGGATTTGATGTTACCAAAGCTGAAGTTTATGGAAATAGCACTTTAAATGTATTAGGAACGCGCGGTTATGATGTTATTAGCCCACCAATAAGCCTTTTTTCTAATTTGCAAAGACAAAAACCTGGAAAAGAATCCTAGGCAAAAGGATGATTTTGTGTTTTAGAATGATCAACTCTCTTTCAATTCACTAATCAAAATAGTTTTTTATAACCATGCATCATTTGAGAAAAAGGCATATGCTAAGAGAGCTAACATGGCTAGTTTATTCTGTTTTGCAAGCAGGTGTTCCACTTGGGCTCCGCATCCCGCACTGGCCACACGGATTAGGTGTACAAATGGAAAAAACTCTGCAGTCCCTGAGAAGTATAGGAGCAGAGGGGAATCCGTGGTGGATGAGAGAGGAAAAGTGCACCTTGAGCGGGGACGCCCTGATGGCACTGTCTATAGAGTCCACTGCTGGCATGTACCTTTTCTCTCTTCTATATGGTTGTTGGCCATTTCACAAGGCTGAACTAAACACATAAACCACTCCACTCCACCCCTATCCAATTTTCTCCACTCCACTCCACTCCTCTCCAATTATCTCCACTCCACTCCTCTCCAATTTTCTCCACTCCTCTCTTCATTTTTCTCCACTCCACTCCTCTCCTCACCAATTTTCTCTACTCCACTCCACTCCTCACCAAATTTGCTCCTCTCCACTCCAGTACTCTCCAATTTTCTCCACTCCACTCCTCTCCAATATTTTCCAAACCACTCCACTCCACTCCTCTCCAATTATCTCCACTCCACTCCAGTCCTCTCCATTTTTCGACACTCCTCTCCACTCCTCTCCAATTTTCTCCACTGCATTCCTCTCCTCTCCAATTTTCTCCACTCCAGTCCCCTCCTCTCCTCTCCAATTTTCTCCACTCAAGTCCCCTCCTCTCCTCTCCAATTTTCTCCACTCCACTCCACTTCTCTCCAATTTCCTCCACTCCACTAAACTCCTCTTCACTCCACTCCTCTCCAATTTTCTCCACTCCACTCCACTCCACTAAACTCCACTCCACTCCACTCCTCTCCTCTCCAATTTTCTCCACTCCTCATCACTCCACTCCTCTCCTCTCCAATTTTCTCCACTCCTCACCACTCCACTCCACTCAGCACCTGTTTTCTCCACTCCACTCCTCTTCACTCCAATCCTCTACAATTTTCTCCAATACACTCCTCTCTAATTTTCTCCACTCCACTCCTCTCCAATTTTCTCTACTCCACTCCACTCCTCTCCAATTATCTCCACTCCACTCCACTCCACTCCACTCCACTCCACTCCACTCCACTCCACTCCACTCCACACCACTCCACTCTTCAATTTTCTCCACTCCACTCCACAACACTCCTCTCGAATTTTCTCCACTCCATTCCACTCCTCTCCCATTTTCTCCACTCCACTCCAGTCCTCTCCTCTCCATTTTTCTCCACTCCACTCCTCTCCTCTCCAATTTTCTCGACTCCACACAACTCCACTCCACTCCAATTTTCTCCACTCCACTAAACTCCTCTTCACTCCACTCCTCTCCAATTTTCTCCATTCCACTCCTCTCTAATTTTCTCCACTACTCTCCACTCCACTCGTCTCCAATTTTTTCCAATGCACTCCACTCTTCTCCTCTCCAATTTTCTCCACTCCACTCCTCTCCAATTTTCTCCACTCCACTCCTCTCCAATTTTCTCCTCTCCATTCCTCTTTACTCCAATCCTCTACAATTTTCTCCAATCCACTCCTCTCTAATTTTCTCCACTCCACTCCAATCCACTCCACTCCACTTCACTCCACTCCTCTCCAATTTTCTCCACTCCTCTCTACTACTTACCTCTCCAATTTTCTCCACTCCTCAGCACTCCAATCCTCTCCACTCCAATTTCCTCCACTCCACTCCACTCCTCTCCAATTTTCTCCACTCCACTTCACTCCTCTCCAATTTTCTCCACTCCACTCAGCTCCAATTTTCTCCACTCGACTCCAATCCTCTCCAATTTTCTCCACTCCACTCAGCTCCAATTTTCTCCACTCGACTCCACTCCTCTCCAATTTTCTCCACACCACTCCACTCCACTCCTCTACAATTTTCTCCACTCCACTCCACTTCTCCCAAATTTTCTCCACTCCACTCCACTCCACTCCACTCCACTCCACTCCACTCCACTCCACTCCACTCCACTCCACTCCACTCCACTCCACTCCACTCCACTCCACTCCACTCCACTCCTCTCCAATTTTCTCCACTCCACTGCACTACTCTCCAATTATCTCCACTCCAGTCCACTGCACTCCACTCCACTCCACTCCACTCCTCTCCTCTCCTCTAAAATTTTCTCCACTCCACCCAAATCCACTCCACTCCACTCAGCTCCTGTTTTCTCCACTCCACTCCTCTTCACTCCAATCCTCTACAATTTTCTCCAATCCACTCCTCTCTAATTTTCTCCAGTCCACTCCTCTCCAATTTTCTCCACTGCCCTCCACTCCTCTCCAATTATCTCCACTCCAGTCCACTGCACTCCACTCCACTCCACTCCACTCCTCTCCACTCCACTCCACTCCACTCCACTCCACTCCACTCCACTCCACTCCACTCCACTCCACTCCACTCCACACCACTCCACTCTTCAATTTTCTCCACTCCACTCCACAACACTCCTCTCGAATTTTCTCCACTCCATTCCACTCCACTCCCATTTTCTCCACTCCACTAAACTCCTCTTCACTCCACTCCTCTCCAATTTTCTCCATTCCACTCCTCTCTAATTTTCTCCACTACTCTCCACTCCACTCGTCTCCAATTTTTTCCACTGCACTCCACTCCTCTCCTCTCCAATTTTCTCCACTCCACTCCTCTCCAATTTTCTCCACTCCACTCCTCTCCTCTCCAATTTCTCCACTGCACTCCTCTCCTCTCCAATTTTCTCCACTCCACTCCACTCCACTCCACTCCACTCCACTCCACTCCTCTCCTCTCCTCTCCAATTTTCTCCACTCCTCACCACGCCACTCCACTCACCTCCTGTTTTCTCCACTCCATTCCTCTTCACTCCAAGCCTCTACAATTTTCTCCACTCCACTCCACTCCACTCCACTCCACTCCACTCCACTCCACTCCACTCCACTCCACTCCACTCCACTCCACTCCACTCCACTCCACTCCACTCCACTTCACTCCACTCCACTCCACTCTACTCCACTCCACTCCACGCCACTCCACTCCACTCCACTCCTCTCAATTTTTCGACACTCCGCTCCACTCCTCTCCAATTTTCTCCACTGCATTCCTCTCCTCTCCAATTTTCTCCACTCCACTCCAGTCCCCTCTTCTCCTCTCCAATTTTCTCCACTCCAGTCCCCTCCTCTCCTCTCCAATTTTCTCCACTCCACTCCACTTCTCTCCAATTTCCTCCACTCCACTTAAGTCCTCTTCACTCCACTCCTCTCCAATTTTCTCCACTCCACTCCACTCCACTCCACTCCACTCCACTCCACTCCACTCCACTCCACTCCACTCCACTCCACTCCTCTCCTCTCCAATTTTCTCCACTCCTCACCACTCCACTCCACTCAGCTCCTGTTTTCTCCACTCCACTCCTCTTCACTCCAATCCTCTACAATTTTCTCCAATCCACTCCTCTCTAATTTTCTCCACTCCACTCCTCTCCAATTTTCTCCACTCCACTCCACTCCTCTCCAATTATCTCCACTCCAGTCCACTGCACTCCACTCCACTCCACTCCACTCCACTCCTCTCCACTCCACTCCACTCCACTCCTCTCCACTCCACTCCACTCCACTCCATCCACTCCACTCCACTCCACTCCACTCCACTCCACTCCACTCCACTCCACTCCACTCCACTCCACTCCACTCCACTCCTCTCCACTCCACTCCAATCCACTCCACGCCACTCCACTCCACTCCACTCCACTCCTCTCCATTTTTCGACACTCCTCTCCACTCCTCTCCATTTTTCTGCACTCCACTCCTCTCCTCTCCAATTTTCTCCACTCCAGTCCCCTCCTTTTCTCTCCAATTTTCTCCACTCCACTCCTCTCCAATTTTCTCCACTCCACTCCACTCCACTCCACTCCACTCCACTCCACTCCACTCCACTCCACTCCACTCCACTCCACTCCACTCCACTCCACTCCACTCCACGCCACTCCACTCCACTCCACTCCACTCCACTCCTCTCCATTTTTCGACACTCCTCTCCACTCCTCTCCATTTTTCTGCACTCCACTCCTCTCCTCTCCAATTTTCTCCACTCCAGTCCCCTCCTTTTCTCTCCAATTTTCTCCACTCCAGTCCCCTTCTATCCTCTCCAATTTTCTCCACTCCACTCCACTTCTCTTTAATTTCCTCCACTCCACTAAACTCCTCTTCACTCCACTCCTCTCCAATTTTTTCCACTCCACTCCACTTCACTCCACTCCACTCCACTCCACTCCACTCCACTCCACTCCACTCCACTCCACTCCACTCCACTCCACTCCACTCCACTTCTCTCCAATTTTCTCCACTCCTCACCACTCCACTCCACTCAGCTCCTGTTTTCTCCACTCCTCCCCTCTTCACTCCAATCCTCTACAATTTTCTCCAATCCACTCCTCTCTAATTTTCTCCACTCCACTCCTCTCCAATTTTCTCCACTCCACTCCACTCCTCTCCAATTATCTCCACTCCAGTCCACAGCACTCCACTCCACTCTACTCCACTCCTCTCCACTCCACTCCACTCCACTCCTCTCCACTCCACTCCACTCCACTCCACTCCACTCCACTCCACTCCACTCCACTCCACTCCACTCCACTCCACTCCACTCCAATCCACTCCACTCCACTCCACTCCACTCCACTCCCCTCCACTCCACTCAGATCCACTCCAATCCACTCCACTCCACACCACTCCACTCTTCAATTTTCTCCAATCCACTCCACAACACTCCTCTCGAATTTTCTCCACTCCATTCCACTCTCTCCCATTTTCTCCACTCCACTCCACTCCTCTCCTCTCCATTTTTCTCCACTCCACTCCTCTCCTCTCCAATTTTCTCGACTCCACACCACTCCACTCCACTCCAATTTTCTCCACTCCACTAAACTCCTCTTAACTCCACTCCTCTCCAATTTTCTCCATTCCACTCCTCTCTAATTTTCTCCACTACTCTCCACTCCACTCGTCTCCAATTTTATCCACTGCACTGCACTCCTCTCCTCCCCAATTTTCTCCACTCCACTCCTCTCCAATTTTCTCCACTCCACTCCACTCCACTCCACTCCACTCCACTCCACTCCACTCCACTCCACTCCACTCCACGCCACTCCACTCCACTCCACTCCACTCCTCTCCATTTTTCGACACTCCTCTCCACTCCTCTCCATTTTTCTGCACTCCACTCCTCTCCTCTCCAATTTTCTCCACTCCAGTCCCCTCCTTTTCTCTCCAATTTTCTCCACTCCACTCCTCTCCAATTTTCTCCACTCTACTCCACTCCACTCCACTCCACTCCACTCCACTCCACTCCACTCCACTCCACTCCACTCCACTCCACTCCACTCCACGCCACTCCACTCCACTCCACTCCACTCCACTCCTCTCCATTTTTCGACACTCCTCTCCACTCCTCTCCATTTTTCTGCACTCCACTCCTCTCCTCTCCAATTTTCTCCACTCCAGTCCCCTCCTTTTCTCTCCAATTTTCTCCACTCCAGTCCCCTTCTATCCTCTCCAATTTTCTCCACTCCACTCCACTTCTCTTTAATTTCCTCCACTCCACTAAACTCCTCTTCACTCCACTCCTCTCCAATTTTTTCCACTCCACTCCACTTCACTCCACTCCACTCCACTCCACTCCACTCCACTCCACTCCACTCCACTCCACTCCACTCCACTCCACTCCACTCCACTCCACTCCACTTCTCTCCAATTTTCTCCACTCCTCACCACTCCACTCCACTCAGCTCCTGTTTTCTCCACTCCTCCCCTCTTCACTCCAATCCTCTACAATTTTCTCCAATCCACTCCTCTCTAATTTTCTCCACTCCACTCCTCTCCAATTTTCTCCACTCCACTCCACTCCTCTCCAATTATCTCCACTCCAGTCCACAGCACTCCACTCCACTCTACTCCACTCCTCTCCACTCCACTCCACTCCACTCCTCTCCACTCCACTCCACTCCACTCCACTCCACTCCACTCCACTCCAATCCACTCCACTCCACTCCACTCCACTCCACTCCCCTCCACTCCACTCAGATCCACTCCAATCCACTCCACTCCACACCACTCCACTCTTCAATTTTCTCCAATCCACTCCACAACACTCCTCTCGAATTTTCTCCACTCCATTCCACTCTCTCCCATTTTCTCCACTCCACTCCACTCCTCTCCTCTCCATTTTTCTCCACTCCACTCCTCTCCTCTCCAATTTTCTCGACTCCACACCACTCCACTCCACTCCAATTTTCTCCACTCCACTAAACTCCTCTTAACTCCACTCCTCTCCAATTTTCTCCATTCCACTCCTCTCTAATTTTCTCCACTACTCTCCACTCCACTCGTCTCCAATTTTATCCACTGCACTGCACTCCTCTCCTCCCCAATTTTCTCCACTCCACTCCTCTCCAATTTTCTCCACTCCACTCCACTCCACTCCACTCCACTCCACTCCACTCCACTCCACTCCACTCCACTCCACTCCACTCCACGCCACTCCACTCCACTCCACTCCACTCCTCTCCATTTTTCGACACTCCTCTCCACTCTCTCCATTTTTCTGCACTCCACTCCTCTCCTCTCCAATTTTCTCCACTCCAGTCCTCTCCTTTTCTCTCCAATTTTCTCCACTCCACTCCTCTCCAATTTTCTCCACTCCACTCCACTCCACTCCACTCCACTCCACTCCACTCCACTCCACTCCACTCCACTCCACTCCACTCCACTCCACGCCACTCCACTCCACTCCACTCCACTCCACTCCTCTCCATTTTTCGACACTCCTCTCCACTCCTCTCCATTTTTCTGCACTCCACTCCTCTCCTCTCCAATTTTCTCCACTCCAGTCCCCTCCTTTTCTCTCCAATTTTCTCCACTCCAGTCCCCTTCTATCCTCTCCAATTTTCTCCACTCCACTCCACTTCTCTTTAATTTCCTCCACTCCACTAAACTCCTCTTCACTCCACTCCTCTCCAATTTTTTCCACTCCACTCCACTTCACTCCACTCCACTCCACTCCACTCCACTCCACTCCACTCCACTCCACTCCACTCCACTCCACTCCACTCCACTCCACTCCACTCCACTCCACTCCACTTCTCTCCAATTTTCTCCACTCCTCACCACTCCACTCCACTCAGCTCCTGTTTTCTCCACTCCTCCCCTCTTCACTCCAATCCTCTACAATTTTCTCCAATCCACTCCTCTCTAATTTTCTCCACTCCACTCCTCTCCAATTTTCTCCACTCCACTCCACTCCTCTCCAATTATCTCCACTCCAGTCCACAGCACTCCACTCCACTCTACTCCACTCCTCTCCACTCCACTCCACTCCACTCCTCTCCACTCCACTCCACTCCACTCCACTCCACTCCACTCCACTCCACTCCACTCCACTCCACTCCACTCCAATCCACTCCACTTTACTCCACTCCACTCCACTCCCCTCCACTCCACTCAGATCCACTCCAATCCACTCCACTCCACACCACTCCACTCTTCAATTTTCTCCAATCCACTCCACAACACTCCTCTCGAATTTTCTCCACTCCATTCCACTCCTCTCCCATTTTCTCCACTCCACTCCACTCCACTCCACTTCTCTTCTCTCCATTTTTCTCCACTCCACTCCTCTTCTCTCCAATTTTCTCGACTCCACCCCACTCCACTCCACTCCACTCCACTCCACTCCAATTTTCTCCACTCCACTAAACTCCTCTTCACTCCACTCCTCTCCAATTTTCTCCATTCCACTCCTCTCTAATTTTCTCCACTACTCTCCACTCCACTCGTCTCCAATTTTTTCCACCGCACTCCACTCCTCTCCTCTCCAATTTTCTCCACTCCACTCCTCTCCAATTTTCTCCACTCCACTCCACTCCACTCCACTCCACTCCACTCCACTCCACTCCACTCCACTCCACTCCACTCCACGCCACGCCACTCCATTCCACTCCACTCCTCTCCATTTTTCGACACTCCTTTCCACTCCTCTCCAATTTTCTCCACTGCATTCCTCTCCTCTCCAATTTTCTCCACTCCAGTCCCCTCCTCTCCTCTCAAATTTTCTCCACTCCAGTCCCCTCCTTTCCTCTCCAATTTTCTCCACTCCACTCCACTTCTCCCAAATTTTCTCCACTCCACTCCACTCCACTCCACTCCACTCCACTCCACTCCACTCCACTCCACTCCACTCCACTCCACTCCTCTCCAATTTTCTCCACTCCACTGCACTACTCTCCAATTATCTCCACTCCAGTCCACTGCACACCACTCCACTCCACTCCTCTCCTCTCCTCTAAAATTTTCTCCACTCCACCCAAATCCACTCCACTCCACTCAGCTCCTGTTTTCTCCACTCCACTCCTCTTCACTCCAATCCTCTACAATTTTCTCCAATCCACTAAACTCCTCTTCACTCCACTCCTCTCCAATTTTCTCCACTCCACTCCACTCCACTCCACTCCACTCCACTCCACTCCACTCCACTCCACTCCACTCCACTCCACTACTCTCCTCTCCAATTTTCTCCACTCCTCACCACTCCACTCCACTCAGCTCCTGTTTTCTCCACTCAACTCCTCTTCACTCCAATCCTCTACAATTTTCTCCAATCCAGACCTCTCTAATTTTCTCCACTCCACTCCTCTCCAATTTTCTCCACTCCACTCTACTCCTCTCCAATTATCTCCACTCCAGTCCACTGCACTCCACTCCTCTCCACTCCACTCCACTCCACTCCACTCCACTCCACTCCACTCCACTCCACTCCACTCCACTCCACTCCACTCCACTCCACTCCACTCCCCTCCACTCCACTCCAATCCACTCCACTCCACTCCACACCACTCCATTCTTCAATTATATCCAATCCACTCCACAACACTCCTCTCGAATTTTCTCCACTCCATTCCACTCCTCTCCCATTTTCTCCACTCCACTCCACTCCTCTCCTCTCCATTTTTCTCCACTCCACTCCTCTCCTCTCCAATTTTCTCGACTCCACACCACTCCACTCCACTCCAATTTTCTCCACTCCACTAAACTCCTCTTCACTCCACTCCTCTCCAATTTTCTCCATTCCACTCCTCTCTAATTTTCTCCACTACTCTCCACTCCACTCGTCTCCAATTTTTTCCACTGCACTGCACTTCTCTCCTCTCCAATTTTCTCCACTCCACTCCACTCCACGCCACTCCACTCCACTCCACTCCACTCCACTCCACTCCACTCCACTCCACTCCACTCCACTCCACTCCACTCCACTCCACTCCACTCCACTGCTCTCCTCTCCAAATTTCTCACTCCTCACCACTCCACTCCACTCAGCTGCGGTTTTCTCCACTCCACTCCTCTTCACTTCAATCCTCTACAGTTTTCTCCACTCCACTCCACTCCACTCCACTCCACTCCACTCCACTCCACTCCACTCCACTCCACTCCACTCCACTCCACTCAACTCCACTTCACTCCACTCCACTCCACTCCACTCCACTCCTATTTTCTCCACTCCACTTCACTCCTCTCCAATTTTCTCCACTCCACTCCATTCAGCTACTATTTTCTCCACTCGACTCCACTCCTCTCCAATTTTCTCCACACCACTCCACTCCACTCCTCTACAATTTTCTCCACTCCACTCCACTTCTCCCAAATTTTCTCCACTCCACTCCACTCCACTCCAATCCACTCCACTCCACTCCACTCCACATTACTCCACTCTTCAATTTTCTCCACTCCACTCCACAACACTCCTCTCGAATTTTCTCCACTCCATTCCACTCCTCTCCCATTTTCTCCACTCCACTCCAGTCCTCTCCTCTCCATTTTTCTCCACTCCACTCCTCTCCTCTCCAATTTTCTCGACTCCACACCACTCCACTCCACTCCAATTTTCTCCACTCCACTAAACTCCTCTTCACTCCACTCCTCTCCAATTTTCTCCATTCCACTCCTCTCTAATTTTCTCCACTACTCTCCACTCCACTCGTCTCCAATTTTTTCCAATGCACTCCACTCTTCTCCTCTCCAATTTTCTCCACTCCACTCCTCTCCAATTTTCTCCACTCCACTCCTCTCCAATTTTCTCCTCTCCATTCCTCTTTACTCCAATCCTCTACAATTTTCTCCAATCCACTCCTCTCTAATTTTCTCCACTCCACTCCAATCCACTCCACTCCACTTCACTCCACTCCTCTCCAATTTTCTCCACTCCTCTCTACTACTTACCTCTCCAATTTTCTCCACTCCTCAGCACTCCAATCCTCTCCACTCCAATTTCCTCCACTCCACTCCACTCCTCTCCAATTTTCTCCACTCCACTTCACTCCTCTCCAATTTTCTCCACTCCACTCCACTCAGCTCCTATTTTCTCCACTCGACTCCACTCCTCTCCAATTTTCTTCACACCACTCCACTCCACTCCTCTACAATTTTCTCCACTCCACTCCACTTCTCCCAAATTTTCTCCACTCCACTCCACTCCACTCCACTCCACTCCACTCCACTCCACTCCACTCCACTCCTCTCCAATTTTCTCCACTCCACTGCACTACTCTCCAATTATCTCCACTCCTGTCCACTGCACTCCACTCCACTCCACTCCTCTCCTCTCCTCTAAAATTTTCTCCACTCCACCCAAATCCACTCCACTCCACTCAGCTCCTGTTTTCTCCACTCCACTCCTCTTCACTCCAATCCTCTACAATTTTCTCCAATCCACTCCTCTCTAATTTTCTCCACTCCACTCCTCTCCAATTTTCTCCACTCCCCTCCACTCCTCTCCAATTATCTCCACTCCAGTCCACTGCACTCCACTCCACTCCACTCCACTCCTCTCCATTTTTCGACACTTTGCTCCACTCCTCTCCAATTTTCTCCACTGCATTCCTCTCCTCTCCAATTTTCTCCACTCCACTCCAGTCCCCTCCTCTCCTCTCCAATTTTCTCCACTCCAGTCCCCTCCTCTCCTCTCCAATTTTCTCCACTCCACTCCACTTCTCTCCAATTTCCTCCACTCCACTTAAGTCCTCTTCACTCCACTCCTCTCCAATTTTCTCCACTCCACTCCACTCCACTCCACTCCACTCCACTCCACTCCACTCCACTCCACTCCACTCCACTCCTCTCCACTACTCTCCACTCCACTCCACTCCACTCCACTCCACTCCACTCCACTCCACTCCACTCCACTCCACTCCACTCCCCTCCACTCCACTCCAATCCACTCCACTCCACTCCACACCACTCCACTCTTCAATTTTCTCCAATCCACTCCACAACACTCCTCTCGAATTTCCTCCACTCCATTCCACTCTCTCCCATTTTCTCCACTCCACTCCACTCCTCTCCTCTCCATTTTTCTCCACTCCACTCCTCTCCTCTCCAATTTTCTTTACTCCACACCACTCCACTCCACTCCAATTTTCTCCACTCCACTAAACTCCTCTTAACTCCACTCCTCTCCAATTTTCTCCATTCCACTCCTCTCTAATTTTCTCCACTACTCTCCACTCCACACGTCTCCAATTTTATCCACTGCACTGCACTCCTCTCCTCTCCAATTTTCTCCACTCCACTCCTCTCCAATTTTCTCCACTCCACTCAACTCCACTCCACTCCACTCCACTCCACTCCACTCCACTCCACTCCACTCCACTCCACTCCACTCCACTCCACTCCACTCCACTCCACGCCACTCCACTCCACTCCACTCCTCTCCATTTTTCGACACTCCTCTCCACTCCTCTCCAATTTTCTCCACTGCATTCATCTCCTCTCCAATTTTCTCCACTCCAGTCCCCTCCTCTCCTCTCCAATTTTCTCCACTCCAGTCCCCTCCTCTCCTCTCCAATTTTCCCCACTCCACTCCACTTCTCTCCAATTTCCTCCACTCCACTAAACTCCTCTTCACTCCACTCCTCTCCAATTTTCTCCACTCCACTCCACTCCACTCCACTCCACTCCACTCCACTCCTCTCCAATTATCTCCACTCCAGTACACAGCACTCCACTCCACTCCACTCCACTCCTCTCCATTTTTCGACACTCCTCTCCACTCCTCTCCAATTTTCTTCACTGCATTCCTCTCCTCTCCAATTTTCTCCACTCCAGTCCCCTCCTCTCCTCTCCAATTTTCTCCACTCCAGTCCCCTCCTCTCCTCTCCAATTTTCCCCACTCCACTCCACTTCTCTCCAATTTCCTCCACTCCACTAAACTCCTCTTCACTCCACTCCTCTCCAATTTTCTCCACTCCACTCCACTCCACTCCACTCCACTCCACTCCACTCCACTCCACTCCACTCCACTCCACTCCACTCCACTCCACTCCTCTCCAATTATCTCCACTCCAGTACACAGTACTCCACTCCACTCCACTCCACTCCTCTCCACTCCACTCCACTCCACTCCACTCCACTCCACTCCACTCCACTCCACTCCACTCCACTCCACTCCATTCCACTCCACTCCCCTCCATTCCACTCCAATCCACTCAGCTCCACTCCACTCCACACCACTCCACTCTTCAATTTTCTCCAATCCACTCCACAACACTCCTCTCGAATTTTCTCCACTCCATTCCACTCCTCTCCCATTTTCTCCACTCCACTCCACTCCACTCCACTTCTCTTCTCTCCATTTTTCTCCACTCCACTCCTCTTCTCTCCAATTTTCTCGACTCCACCCCACTCCACTCCACTCCACTCCACTCCAATTTTCTCCACTCCACTAAACTCTTCTTCACTCCACTCCTCTCCAATTTTCTCCATTCCACTCCTCTCTAATTTTCTCCACTACTCTCCACTCCACTCGTCTCCAATTTTTTCCACCGCACTCCACTCCTCTCCTCTCCAATTTTCTCCACTCCACTCCTCTCCAATTTTCTCCACTCCACTCCACTCCACTCCACTCCACGCCACGCCACTCCATTCCACTCCACTCCTCTCCATTTTTCGACGCTCCGCTCCACTCCTCTCCAATTTTCTCCACTGCATTCCTCTCCTCTCGAATTTTCTCCACTCCAGTCCCCTCCTCTCCTCTCCAATTTTCTCCACTCCAGTCCCCTCCTTTCCTCTCCAATTTTCTCCACTCCACTCCACTTCTCCCAAATTTTCTCCACTCCACTCCACTCCACTCCACTCCACTCCACTCCACTCCACTCCACTCCACTCCACTCCACTCCACTCCACTCCACTCCACTCCTCTCCAATTTTCTCCACTCCACTGCACTACTCTCCAATTATCTCCACTCCAGTCCACTGCACACCACTCCACTCCACTCCTCTCCTCTCCTCTAAAATTTTCTCCACTCCACCCAAATCCACTCCACTCCACTCAGCTCCTGTTTTCTCCACTCCACTCCTCTTCACTCCAATCCTCTACAATTTTCTCCAATCCACTCCTCTCTAATTTTCTCCACTCCACTCCTCTCCAATTTTCTCCACTCCCCTCCACTCCTCTCCAATTATCTCCACTCCAGTCCACTGCACTCCACTCCACTCCACTCCTCTCCACTCCACTCCACTCCACTCCACTCCACTCCACTCCACTCCACTCCACTCCACTCCACTCCACTCCACTCCACTCCACTCCACTCCACTCCACTCCACTTCACTCCACTCCACTCCACTCCACACCACTCCACTCTTCAATTTTCTCCACTCCACTCCACAACACTCTTCTCGAATTTTCTCCACTCCATTTCACTCCACTCCCATTTTCTCCACTCCACTAAACTTCTCTTCACTCCACTCCTCTCCAATTTTCTCCATTCCACTCCTCTCTAATTTTCTCCACTACACTCCACTCCACTCGTCTCCAATTTTTTCCACTGCACTCCACTCCTCTCCTCTCCAATTTTCTCCACTCCACTCGTCTCCAAT
The DNA here is from genome assembly GCF_038088225.1 of Cyrtonyx montezumae. Lineage (NCBI taxonomy): Eukaryota > Metazoa > Chordata > Aves > Galliformes > Odontophoridae > Cyrtonyx > Cyrtonyx montezumae. The sequence continues at coordinate 9,536 of NW_027072097.1, read as the reverse complement.
TTTCTCCACTGCACTCCTCTCCTCTCCAATTTGCTCCACTGCACTCCTCTCCTCTCCAATTTTCTCCACTCCACTCCACTCCACTCCACTCCTCTCCTCTCCTCTCCAATTTTCTCCACTCCTCACCACGCCACTCCACTCAGCTCCTGTTTTCTCCACTCCATTCCTCTTCACTCCAAGCCTCTACACTCCACTCCACTCCACTCCACTCCACTCCACTTCACTCCACTCTACTCCACTCTACTCCACTCCACTCCACGCCACTCCACTCCACTCCATACCTCTCCATTTTTCGACGCTCCGCTCCACTCCTCTCCAATTTTCTCCACTGCATTCCTCTCCTCTCCAATTTTCTCCACTCCAGTCCCCTCCTCTCCTCTCAAATTTTCTCCACTCCAGTCCCCTCCTCTCCTCTCCAATTTTCTCCACTCCACTCCACTTCTCTCCAATTTTCTCCACTCCACTAAACTCCTCTTCACTCCACTCCTCTCCAATTTTCTCCACTCCACTCCACTCCACTCCACTCCACTCCACTCCACTCCACTCCACTCCACTCCACTCCAATCCACTCCACTCCACTCCACTCCTCTCCTCTCCAATTTTCTCCACTCCTCACCACTCCACTCACTCAGCTCCTGTTTTCTCCACTCCACTCCTCTTCACTCCAATCCTCTACAATTTTCTCCAATCCACTCCTCTCTAATTTTCTCCACTCCACTCCTCTCCAATTTTCTCCACTCCACTCCACTCCTCTCCAATTATCTCCACTCCAGTCCACTGCACTCCACTCCACTCCACTCCACTCCTCTCCACTCCACTCCACTCCACTCCTCTCCACTCCACTCCACTCCACTCCACTCCACTCCACTCCACTCCACTCCACTCCACTCCACTCCACTCCCCTCCACTCCAATCCACTCCCCTCCACTCCTCTCCACACCACTCCACTCTTCAATTTTCTCCAATCCACTCCACAAAACTCCTCTCGAATTTTCTCCACTCCATTCCACTCTCTCCCATTTTGTCCACTCCACTCCACTCCTCTCCTCTCCATTTTTCTCCACTCCACTCCTCTCCTCTCCAATATTCTCGACTCCACACCACTCCACTCCACTCCAATTTTCTCCACTCCACTAAACTCCTCTTAACTCCACTCCTCTCCAATTTTCTCCATTCCACTCCTCTCTAATTTTCTCCACTACTCTCCACTCCACTCGTCCCCAATTTTTTCCACTGCACTCCACTCCTCTCCTCTCCAATTTTCTCCACTCCACTCCTCTCCAATTTTCTCCACTCCACTCCACTCCACTCCACTCCACTCCACTCCACTCCACTCCACTCCACTCCACTCCACTCCATTTCACTCCACTCCACTCCACTCCACTCCACTCCACTCCACTCCACTCCACTCCACTCCACTCCACTCCACTCTACTCCACTCCACTCCACTCCACTCCACTCCACTCCACTCCACTCCACTCCACTCTACTCCACTCCACTCCACGCCACTCCACTCCACTCCTCTCCAATTTTCGACACTCCTCTCCACTCCTCTCCAATTTTCTCCACTGCATTCCTCTCCTCTCCAATTTTCTCCACTCCAGTCCCCTCCTCTCCTCTCCAATTTTCTCCACTCCAGTCCCCTCCTCTCCTCTCCAATTTTCCCCACTCCACTCCACTTCTCTCCAATTTCCTCCACTCCACTAAACTCCTCTTCACTCCACTCCTCTCCAATTTTCTCCACTCCACTCCACTCCACTCCACTCCACTCCACTCCACTCCACTCCACTCCACTCCACTCCACTCCACTACTCTCCTCTCCAATTTTCTCCACTCCTCACCACTCCACTCCACTCAGCTCCTGTTTTCTCCACTCAACTCCTCTTCACTCCAATCCTCTACAATTTTCTCCAATCCAGACCTCTCTAATTTTCTCCACTCCACTCCTCTCCAATTTTCTCAACTCCACTCCACTCCTCTCCAATTATCTCCACTCCAGTCCACTGCACTCCACTCCTCTCCACTCCACTCCACTCCACTCCACTCCACTCCACTCCACTCCACTCCACTCCACTCCACTCCACTCCACTCCACTCCACTCCACTCCACTCCACTCCACTCCCCTCCACTCCACTCCAATCCACTCCCCTCCACTCCTCTCCACACCACTCCACTCTTCAATTTTCTCCACTCCACTCCACAACACTCCTCTCAAATTTTCTCCACTCCATTCCACTTTTCTCCCATTTTCTCCACTCCACTCCACTCCTCTCCTCTCCATTTTTCTCCACTCCACTCCTCTCCTCTCCAATTTTCTCGACTCCACACCACTCCACTCCACTCCAATTTTCTCCACTCCACTAAACTCCTCTTCACTCCACTCCTCTCCAATTTTCTCCATTCCACTCCTCTCTAATTTTCTCCACTACTCTCCACTTTACTCGTCTCCAATTTTTTCCACTGCACTGCACTTCTCTCCTCTCCAATTTTCTCCACTCCACTCCACTCCACTCCACTCCACTCCACTCCACTCCACTCCACTCCACTCCACTCCACTCCACTCCACTCCACTCCACTGCTCTCCTCTCCAAATTTCTCACTCCTCACCACTCCACTCCACTCAGCTGCGGTTTTCTCCACTCCACTCCTCTTCACTTCAATCCTCTACAGTTTTCTCCACTCCACTCCACTCCACTCCACTCCACTCCACTCCACTCCACTCCACTCCACTCCACTCCACTCCACTCCACTCCACTCCACTCCACTTTACTCCACTCCACTCCACTCCACTCCACTCCTATTTTCTCCACTCCACTTCACTCCTCTCCAATTTTCTCCACTCCACTCCATTCAGCTACTATTTTCTCCACTCGACTCCACTCCTCTCCAATTTTCTCCACACCACTCCACTCCACTCCTCTACAATTTTCTCCACTCCTCTCCACTTCTCCCAAATTTTCTCCACTCCACTCCACTCCATTCCAATCCACTCCACTCCACTCCACTCCACACCACTCCACTCTTCAATTTTCTCCACTCCACTCCACAACACTCCTCTCGAATTTTCTCCACTCCATTCCACTCCTCTCCCATTTTCTCCACTCCACTCCAGTCCTCTCCTCTCCATTTTTCTCCACTCCACTCCTCTCCTCTCCAATTTTCTCGACTCCACACCACTCCACTCCACTCCAATTTTCTCCACTCCACTAAACTCCTCTTCACTCCACTCATCTCCAATTTTCTCCATTCCACTCCTCTCTAATTTTCTCCACTACTCTCCACTCCACTCGTCTCAAATTTTTCCCAATGCACTCCACTCTTCTCCTCTCCAATTTTCCCCACTCCACTCCTCTCCAATTTTCTCCACTCCACTCCTCTCCAATTTTCTCCTCTCCATTCCTCTTTACTCCAATCCTCTACAATTTTCTCCAATCCACTCCTCTCTAATTTTCTCCATTCCACTCCAATCCACTCCACTCCACTTCACTCCACTCCTCTCCAATTTTCTCCACTCCTCTCTACTACTTACCTCTCCAATTTTCTCCACTCCTCAGCACTCCAATCCTCTCCACTCCAATTTCCTCCACTCCACTCCACTCCTCTCCAATTTTCTCCACTCCACTTCACTCCTCTCCAATTTTTTCCATTCTACTCCACTCAGCTCCTATTTTCTCCACTCGACTCCACTCCTCTCCAATTTTCTTCACACCACTCCACTCCACTCCTCTACAATTTTCTCCTCTCCACTCCACTTCTCCCAAATTTTCTCCACTCCACTCCACTCCACTCCACTCCACTCCACTCCACTCCACTCCACTCCACTCCACTCCACTCCACTCCACTCCACTCAACTCCACTCCACTCCACTCCACTCCACTCCACTCCACTCCTCTCCAATTTTCTCCACTCCACTGCACTACTCTCCAATTATCTCCACTCCTGTCCACTGCACTCCACTCCACTCCACTCCTCTCCTCTCCTCTAAAATTTTCTCCACTCCACCCAAATCCACTCCACTCCACTCAGCTCCTGTTTTCTCCACTCCACTCCTCTTCACTCCAATCCTCTACAATTTTCTCCAATCCACTCCTCTCTAATTTTCTCCACTCCACTCCTCTCCAATTTTCTCCACTCTCCTCCACTCCTCTCCAATTATCTCCACTCCAGTCCACTGCACTCCACTCCACTCCACTCCACTCCTCTCCATTTTTCGACACTTTGCTCCACTCCTCTCCAATTTTCTCCACTGCATTCCTCTCCTCTCCAATTTTCTCCACTCCACTCCAGTCCCCTCCTCTCCTCTCCAATTTTCTCCACTCCAGTCCCCTCCTCTCCTCTCCAATTTTCTCCACTCCACTCCACTTCTCTCCAATTTCCTCCACTCCACTTAAGTCCTCTTCACTCCACTCCTCTCCAATTTTCTCCACTCCACTCCACTCCACTCCACTCCACTCCACTCCACTCTACTCCACTCCACTCCACTCCACTCCACTCCACTCCTCTCCAATTTTCTCCACTCCTCACCACTCCACTCCACTCAGCTCCTGTTTTCTCCACTCCACTCCTCTTCACTCCAATCCTCTACAATTTTCTCCAATCCACTCCTCTCTAATTTTCTCCACTCCACTCCTCTCCAATTTTCTCCACTCCACTCCACTCCTCTCCAATTATCTCCACTCCAGTCCACTGCACTCCACTCCACTCCACTCCACTCCACTCCTCTCCACTCCTCTCCACTCCACTCCACTCCACTCCACTCCACTCCACTCCACTCCACTCCACTCCACTCCACTCCACTCCACTCCCCTCCACTCCACTCCAATCCACTCCACTCCACTCCACACCACTCCACTCTTCAATTTTCTCCAATCCACTCCACAACACTCCTCTCGAATTTCCTCCACTCCATTCCACTCTCTCCCATTTTCTCCACTCCACTCCACTCCTCTCCTCTCCATTTTTCTCCACTCCACTCCTCTCCTCTCCAATTTTCTTTACTCCACACCACTCCACTCCACTCCAATTTTCTCCACTCCACTAAACTCCTCTTAACTCCACTCCTCTCCAATTTTCTCCATTCCACTCCTCTCTAATTTTCTCCACTACTCTCCACTCCACTCGTCTCCAATTTTATCCACTGCACTGCACTCCTCTCTTCTCCAATTTTCTCCACTCCCCTCCACTCCTCTCCAATTATCTCCACTCCACTCCACTCCACTCCACTCCACTCCACTCCACTCCACTCCACTCCACTCCACTCCACTCCACTCCACTCCACGCCACTCCACTCCACTCCACTCCACTCCACTCCTCTCCATTTTTCGACACTCCTCTCCACTCCTCTCCAATTTTCTCCACTGCATTCATCTCCTCTCCAATTTTCTCCACTCCAGTCCCCTCCTCTCCTCTCCAATTTTCCCCACTCCACTCCACTTCTCTCCAATTTCCTCCACTCCACTCAACTCCTCTCCAATTTCCTCCACTCCACTCAACTCCTCTTCACTCCACTCCTCTCCAATTTTCTCCACTCCACTCCACTCCACTCCACTCCACTCCACTCCACTCCACTCCACTCCACTCCACTCCACTCCACTCCACTCCACTCCTCTCCAATTATTTCCACTCCAGTACACAGCACTCCACTCCACTCCACTCCACTCCTCTCCATTTTTCGACACTCCTCTCCACTCCTCTCCAATTTTCTTCACTGCATTCCTCTCCTCTCCAATTTTCTCCACTCCAGTCCCCTCCTCTCCTCTCCAATTTTCTCCACTCCAGTCCCCTCCTCTCCTCTCCAATTTTCCCCACTCCACTCCACTTCTCTCCAATTTCCTCCACTCCACTAAACTCCTCTTCACTCCACTCCCCTCCAATTTTCTCCACTCCACTCCACTCCACTCCACTCCACTCCACTCCACTCCACTCCACTCCACTCCACTCCACTCCACTCCACTCCACTCCACTCCACTCCACTCCACTCCTCTCCAATTATCTCCACTCAAGTACACAGCACTCCACTCCACTCCACTCCACTCCTCTCCACTCCACTCCACTCCACTCCACTCCACTCCACTCCACTCCACTCCACTCCACTCCACTCCATTCCACTCCACTCCCCTCCATTCCACTCCAATCCACTCCACTCCACACCACTCCATTCTTCAATTATCTCCAATCCACTCCACAACACTCCTCTCGAATTTTCTCCACTCCATTCCACTCCTCTCCCATTTTCTCCACTCCACTCCACTCCTCTCCTCTCCATTTTTCTCCACTCCACTCCTCTCCTCTCCAATTTTCTCGACTCCACACCACTCCACTCCACTCCAATTTTCTCCACTCCACTAAACTCCTGTTCACTCCACTCCACTCCATTTTTCTCCATTCCCCTCCTCTCTAATTTTCTCGACTACTCTCCACTCCACTCGTCTCCAATTTTTTCCAGTGCACTCCACTCCTCTCCTCTCCAATTTTCGCCACTCCACTCCTCTCCAATTTTCTCCACTCCACTCCACTCCACTCCACTCCACTCCACTCCACTCCACTCCACTCCACTCCACTCCACTCCACTCCACTCCACTCTACTCCACTCCACTCCACGCCACTCCACTCCACTCCTCTCCATTTTTCGACACTCCTCTCCACTCCTCTCCAATTTTCTCCACTGCATTCCTCTCCTCTCCAATTTTCTCCACTCCAGTCCCCTCTTCTCCTCTCCAATTTTCTCCACTCCAGTCCCCTCCTCTCCTCTCCAGTTTTCCCCACTCCACTCCACTTCTCTCCAATTTCCTCCACTCCACTAAACTCCTCTTCACTCCACTCCTCTCCAATTTTCTCCACTCCACTCCACTCCACTCCACTCCACTCCACTCCACTCCACTCCACTCCACTCCACTCCACTTCACTCCACTCCACTACTCTCCTCTCCAATTTTCTCTACTCCTCACCACTCCACTCCACTCAGCTCCTGTTTTCTCCACTCAACTCCTCTTCACTCCAATCCTCTACAATTTTCTCCAATCCAGTCCTCTCTAATTTTCTCCACTCCACTCCTCTCCAATTTTCTCCACTCCACTCCACTCCACTCCAATTATCTCCACTCCAGTCCACTGCACTCCACTCCTCTCCACTCCACTCCACTCCACTCCACTCCACTCCACTCCACTCCACTCCACTCCACTCCACTCCACTCCACTCCACTCCACTCCACTCCAATCCACTCCCCTCCACTCCTCTCCACACCACTCCACTCTTCAATTTTCTCCACTCCACTCCACAACACTCCTCTCAAATTTTCTCCACTCCATTTTACTCCTCTCCCATTTTCTCCACTCCACTCCACTCCTCTCCTCTCCATTTTTCTCCACTCCACTCCTCTCCTCTCCAATTTTCTCGACTCCACACCACTCCACTCCACTCCAATTTTCTCCACTCCACTAAACTCCTCTTCACTCCACTCCTCTCCAATTTTCTCCATTCCACTCCTCTCTAATTTTCTCCACTACTCTCCACTCCACTCGTCTCCAATTTTTTCCACTGCACTGCACTCCTCTCCTCTCCAATTTTCTCCACTCCACTCCACGCCACTCCACTCCACTCCACTCCACTACTCTCCTCTCCAATTTTCTCCACTCCTCACCACTCCACTCCACTCAGCTCCTGTTTTCTCCACTCAACTCCTCTTCACTCCAATCCTCTACAATTTTCTCCAATCCAGTCCTCTCTAATTTTCTCCACTCCACTCCTCTCCAATTTTCTCCACTCCACTCCATTCCACTCCAATTATCTCCACTCCAGTCCACTGCACTCCACTCCTCTCCACTCCACTCCACTCCACTCCACTCCACTCCACTCCACTCCACTCCACTCCACTCCACTCCACTCCACTCCACTCCACTCCACTCCACTCCACTCCAATCCACTCCCCTCCACTCCTCTCCACACCACTCCACTCTTCAATTTTCTCCACTCCACTCCACAACACTCCTCTCAAATTTTCTCCACTCCATTCCACTCCTCTCCCATTTTCTCCACTACACTCCACTCCTCTCCTCTCCATTTTTCTCCACTCCACTCCTCTCCTCTCCAATTTTCTCGACTCCACACCACTCCACTCCACTCCAATTTTCTCCACTCCACTAAACTCCTCTTCACTCCACTCCTCTCCAATTTTCTCCATTCCACTCCTCTCTAATTTTCTCCACTACTCTCCACTCCACTCGTCTCCAATTTTTTCCACTGCACTGCACTCCTCTCCTCTCCAATTTTCTCCACTCCACTCCACGCCACTCCACTCCACTCCACTCCACTCCACTCCACTCCACTCCACTCCACTCCACTCCACTCCACTCCACTCCACTCCACTCCACTCCACTCCTCTCCTCTCCAATTTTCTCACTCCTCACCACTCCACTCCACTCAGCTGCTGTTTTCTCCACTCCACTCCGCTTCACTTCAATCCTCAACAGTTTTCTCCACTCCACTCCACTCCACTCCACTCCACTCCACTCCACTCCACTCCACTCCACTCCACTCCACTCCACTTCACTCCACTCCACTCCACTCCACTCCTATTTTCTCCACACCACTTCACTCCTCTCCAATTTTCTCCACTCCACTCCATTCAGCTACTATTTTCTCCACTCGACTCCACTCCTCTCCAATTTTCTCCACACCACTCCAGTCCACTCCTCTACAATTTTCTCCACTCCACTCCACTTCTCCGAAATTTTCTCCACTCCACTCCACTCCACTCAACTCCACTCCACTCCACTCAACTCCACTCCACTCCACTCCACTCCACTCCACTCCACTCCACTCCACTCCACTCCACTCCACTCCACTCCACTCCACTCCACTCCATTCCTATCTAATTAACTCCACTCCACTGCACTACTCTCCAATTATCTCCACTCCAGTCCACTGCACTCCACTCCACTCCACTCCTCTCCTCTCCTCTAAAATTTTTTCCACTCAACCCAAACCCACTCCACTCCACTCAGCTCCTGTTTTCTCCACTCCACTTCTCTTCACTCCAATCCTCTACAATTTTCTCCAATCCACTCCTCTCTACTTTTCTCCACTCCACTCCTCTCCAATTTTCTCCACTCCCCTCCACTCCTCTCCAATTATCTCCACTCCAGTCCACTGCACTCCACTCCAGTCCACTGCACTCCACTCCACTCCACTCCACTCCACTCCACTCCACTCCACTCCACTCCTCTCCACTCCACTCCACTCCACTCCACTCCACTCCACTCCACTCCACTGCACTCCACTCCACTCCACTCCACTCCACTCCACTCCACTCCACTCCACACCACACCACTCCACTCTTCAATTTTCTCCACTCCACTAAACTCCTCTTCACTCCACTCCTCTCCAATTTTCTCCATTCCACTCCTCTCTAATTTTCTCCACTACTCTCCACTCCACTCGCCTCCAATATTTTCCACTGTACTCCACTCCACTCCTCTCCAATTTTTTCCAATCCACTCCTCTCCAATTTTCTCCACTGCACTCCTCTCCTCTCCAAT